>NW_026862043.1:0-192328 GCF_026571515.1 Ruditapes philippinarum | reverse complement strand
TGTTCAAGGCATTAGATAAAGGCTTTTGCAGCACATAGACAGGTGCTTAATAACTGGATGACAGCAATAAATGTTTTAAAGGGGAGTACACTATGACCAATATTGCATCAAACTGACACGTATACATTCCATCCTAGCTCATGACCGTATCTTGGGGGCTGAGCTGGGGGCTGCAGCCCTTAATCCGCCACTGTATAACTGCCCCATTGATTTCGATAAGAGAGTTCTTGCCCCAAAACTGTTCACAATCGCTAGAAATTGTTTGAATTGTTATATACAATGTTAGATGATCAAACATGACCGACAAAGCATCAGACACCGAACTTTATTTAGCATAAACACTGGATAATGGAAATAAGCGAGCTAACAGTAATCACGCCATGATATAAGGCACACTTTAAAAAAGTCCATCGTGTAATTTTATTGTACAAAAGGAAGTAGGGAATAAAAAATATTCGACCGTTTCAAGTATCTTTCTGTGTTCCTTCACGTGTTTTAATGTCTGTATTGTTACTTGTTTTGAATGTTTACATTTTTTGTGATGTTTGTCTTGTTGGATTGTCGTTGACGTTAGGTATTTTCTTCAATTCCCCCCCCCCCCTCCCATCTTTTACCCCCTCCAACCTTTTCGACCTTACAGCCCTTATCCATTTAATTCCCTTATGGGCCCGTTTAAGTTAATATTATTTCCCAGTTCATGTCCCACTCCTTTCACCCTTATATCCACTCCAGGTTTTTGTTTGGTGCCTTTAGTCTAATTATAAGTACTGTCTAAAACACAGGTAGGCGACGACTGTGCCCATTAAAGCGCATTACAATTTGATACCGTATAAAATAGAGAAAATATGAATCCATAAAGAAAGCCCGTGTATCCTTAAAACCATATTCTTTTACACATAATAATAAAAGAAGAAAAATTCATGAACAGGCTTAATCAAACCGAGCCTGCAACATTTTCAGTTTTGCCGTGTTGGGCTTTCTTTAGGGATTCTTATTTTCTCTATTTGATTAAGCCTGTTCATGGACGGTACTGTTAAGTGCAAATTACCGTCTACGCCCCCTAGCACCGGCTTAAGCAGAATTCAACATTTAACATGAACTGGTACAATCTGGAATTTTGAAACATCCGCAGATGTGATCATATGGCGATTATCCTGGAACCTTCAATGTGACACATAAGTGCCATTCCATAAAAAGCGGCATATGGTCCCCAAGTAAAAATATGTATGTGCCCTAAACGAGAAAACAATGGGCGGAACTAAATAGATAGGAATTTTGAAAGGGGATCAGAGGATATGAAGCCTGCAATCCCACAGATAATACGTCAATAGACAAATTTAAAAGCAGGCCACATATCCTAAGTGTTATTTCCAACTTTTCAGGTGAGATGCATTATTGGAAACCCCCAATTAAGAAATAGCCGAATAGAAAGAACTAAATTACCACAAGCACAACAAATAATGTCGTGCTGAACGACTTTTAAATACAGAAATAATGTAACATCTCTGATTGAATGTATGGATCGACTTTTTACAGCCTCCACACGGCACAAACAACGCTGATATGGTGATAAAATAGAGAAAACAATGGGCGGAACTAAATAAATGGAATTTTGAATGGGGATCAGAGGATATGAAGCCTACATATCACAGATAATACGTCAATAGACAAATTTAAAAAGCAGGCCATATATCCTAAGGGTTATTCAACAGTTTTCAGGTGATGATTATTGGAACCACCTAATAAGAAAATAGCCGAATAGAAAGAACTAAATTACCACAAGCACAACAATAATGTCGTGCTGAACGATCTTTAAGTATCGGAAATATAACTACTCTAATTGAATGTACGGATCGACTTTTTACAGCCTCCACACGGCACAAACAACGCTGATGTGGTGATAATATAGAGAACATATGAATAAAGTAAGCCCAACACGGCAAATTGAAAATGTTGCAGGGTCGGTTTACATTGAGTTTGTTCATAGACGGTATTGTCAAGTGCAAATTACTGTCCATGCCCCCTAGCATCGGCTTATGCAGAATTCAATATTTAACACGAACTGGTACAATTTGGAATTTTGAAACATCCGCAGATGTGCTTATATGGCGATTGTCATGAAACTTCAATGTGACACATAAGTGCCATTCCATAAAATAACAAGAATAAAGATCAACAAGGCAAAGGCAACGTTCACAGGACGCTGCCCCCGGACACACCCAAGCAGGGCACCCAGAAGGCACCAAAGTCTATTCAAACTAATAATAAACACAGCAACATTATTATTACATAATGGGCTAAGCATAAGACATGGGCCTAAACTAATACTGTATCTTGTATGATATTTACTTGAAAAACTCCTCAAAATAATAAATAAAGCTTAACATAAACAACAATAGAAGAACAACTAATCATTCTAAACTATCCTAAATCATGTGTGTTTGTAACATTAACATGTCATCTATTACATGATTAACTCTATATAGCATAGATAAAGATATCTTTCTAAATCTTTGTACAAGCAGGCACATAATACCTTTCAATAGGTACTTTTAAATAAATCACGGTTGATATACAAAAGAATACGGTTATCGCATTATTTATCAATGACATATCGCATGATAGCAAACTTTTGCCAGCATTTATCGACTAATTATCTTGTAAGCAGGTATCTATCTCATTTTTTGTTATATAATTTAATTGCGGATTAACAAAAACTGCAGAAAGAAAATAAACAAACGGTTCAAAAAGAAAATTAAAGAATAAGAAATTAAGTTTTTCTTTTCTTTATTCTAAAAAGTATGTTTAGACACAAATGTTATCCATGTATGAATCATTTCCAAAAATAAATGACAAAGTTAAGAAAATATAAGCAAAATTCAATCATCTAGCATTAATGAAAGGTGATTAAAAGGTCACGGTCATATCTAAATTTTTAAAAAAATATTTATTTCCACGTATTAATCAAATCCGTTCGTAAATAACAAAATTATTGCAAATTGACCAAAATTCAATAATTTTAGCTTGACGGTAAAGGTCACTTATAACTCAATGTCGAACCCAGTTCTTGTCCAAAAGGTTGTTTGTCCAAGTATGAAGATTATCCATTGACAGCCATTTAGAGCAATAATCAGTGAAAATTCAATAATTTGACATTTAGCGTCGAGGTCATACATGAGTCAAGGTCAATTTGAGTTTGATATACATGATCATGGTATTGGTGATGTTGTGTCTTAATATGAAGCAAATCCATTTATATACAACAAAGTTATAGCCAGTTACAGGAAAGCCAAGAACAAAATTGACCATGATGGTAAAAGTCAATTAATTGATCAATGTAACTTCTAAATTTTTCAATATGTTTGTTTGGAAGCAAGCCTTGTTTTGTCCAAATTTAAAACAAATACATGCAAAAGTCACAAAGTTATGGCAGTTTGACCCAAAATCAATAATTTGACCTTGACGGTCAACGTCTTTTTAAGTTCAAGATCAAGGTCAGTATTAAGGTCTTTTTCAAAAGGTTGTTTTGTCCAAGTATGAAGATAATTGATAATTGTGGTCTGAAGACAATACACTATGAACTTAAAAAGTTATGATCAGCGTTAAAGTTTTGGAATTTCCGATTCTATTTTAAATGCAATTATGTATCTTTAACTTTCTCATTGCGTCTTATTTAGCTGATATTTTGATGTCCAACATTATAATTATTTTTTTTGGACTTACGCAGCCAATTATCCTGTTTCAATGTTTTAGTTTTATCCAAATGTTATATTAGTTTTGAAAATATCTATTATTATTTTTACAATATTCTTTATTAGAAAGTTGCATATCGAGTGCTTAAAATAAACTCCCATCACAAAATAAATGTTAATCCTATTAATTCCAATTAAATTGTCTCCGTATAGTTTAGTTATCACAAAACGAAACCAGGCAAATTTTAATTAACTTTACTTATCATAAGCACAAATATTAAAAATATAGTCTGTATTGTAAAGACTATAATAAAATTATTTAAATTTTAAATGTTCTGTATAAGAGAAAGGCTTACTAAGAAATCATATAATTCTAAATGATAACATATTGTAACATATTTTCAATTATAAGAATAGTCCTTTAAAACATTAGACTAATTCAAACTGCTTTATAGTAACAAACAAGCGAATCACAACATTTGAATCTTCAAAATTGCTACTTCACAATACAATTATACAAAAGATCTTTAATGTTTATATATGCTTAAGAGAATCATAGAAGAATGGTTATCTCTAGGAATTACATCTTTTTTACAGTTGCGAGTGTTCATATTTCTATTTCTCAATTTGTAATGGTCTTTAATACAACGCTGGAATTTTCTTCATTACCACTAGGATCGGGTGTATGCCTACTGGTAGAGTGACAATTACGAAAAAGCTAGCTTATTTATAGGGGGTTCCCGGACCCATTTTAACAAGACATGTTGTATACCAAAATGTTCACATTCTCATTTTATGTAAAAGTTAATTTGTTGCTAGTATTCTGTGATTAACTTTATACTGAAACCATTGTAAATTTGAATCCTTTGTTATATTAAAAGGGAGCCTATAAATGCCATTCCAATTAAAATCATTATTCAAATTGAGTTCATCTTCCCATTTTCTCTTAGCAGTAGATGATATATTTGCTCTAAGAATATAATCATAGATTTGTCTACATCCCTTCTTTTGACTATTTATCATCTTGAACATTAAAGGCTGAATAGGCATTTCCTCTTTCTGATGTAGGTGTCTTAAACAGCTGATTTAAAAATCTCCTAATAGACTCTATAATGTTTTGATACTCTAAAAAAATTGGTATTTATATCAAACTTAGTTAAAAATTCATCAAATGAAAGCAAATTCCCTCTATTGTCTAAGAAGTCATTAACTAATATAATACCACAATTTACATATCTTGAGAAACAAACATAAGAACTACCTATTTTAAACATAGAATTATGCCAAACAGGAAGTGAGCGAAATTCACTCCAGTTCCTGGGGTACTGCTTATGTAACTGTATGAGCCCAGTAAAAACATCTTTCCAAAAATTATTTTGCACTGTCTGAAGTTTTATTTATCAAAAATTGGTCTCATATTTACTAATATTTGATATAAATGGGTACATATTATTAACAAAATTAAAGTTTTGGTATTATACATTAAAATTCTTCTTATCCATGTCAATTTTAGAGACATTATAAAAGTTTCTAAGTTTATCACTCTAAAACCTCCATTTTCATAATTCTGAATAACAACATTTCTTTTAATTTTATCTGGTCCTGACTTCCATAAGAATTTAAAGAAGGAGTTTTGTATAGCTTTAATTGTTCCTATATCAGGATTTGGCAAGCTAAGAATGAGGTGATTTAATTTAGGTAATGCTTATGACTTGATTACAACATTCTTACCTATAGGGGTACTAATACGTCTTGACCAATGGGTAAATAACTTATTAATTTCCTCCTGTTTAGATAAATAATTAGCTTGAGTCATGTTATTTAAATTAATTGTAAAAGTAACACCAAGTAGCTGAAAACATTCAGAATCCCACTGAAGATTTAAGTCCGGGCAAATTTTTTGAGTATTCCCTTTCATAGAACCAATCCATACTGCTTTTGTTTTATCTATGTTAATGTTTAGACCTGAAATTTTAGCATAAAATTTTAAAACTTGCATAGTGTGTCTTAGAGACTTAACAGTTCCATCAAGCATTATAGTTGTGTCCATCAACATATTGTGATAATAAAAAATTCAGAATTACATGTATTAAGTCTGATACCTTTTATATTTGTGTTATTTTTCATGAGTAATGCAAGAATTTCTGCAAATAATATGAAAATGTAAGGGGATAGGGATCGCCCTGACGACAACCGCGTTGTATTTTGAAACCAATCTGACAAATTTCCATTTATTGTAACACACAAGAATGAATGTTTTTGTAAAATAACTTTACCCAACTTATGAAATTTTCACCAAAATTGAAAAACTCTAAAACTTTATGCATAAATGTCCATGATACAGAATCAAAGGCTGTTGCAAAATCAATAAGTAACAAACATTCCAGGAATTTGATGATCATCTGTGTATTGCATAATATCCTAAATAAGTCTTATATTGTCACCTATGTATCTTCCAGATAAGAAACCAGTTTGATCTTCACTTATAAGTTTATTAAAAATATGATAAACAAGATCGACAAGGAAAGGCGGCATTCAATGAACGCAGCCCCCACCCGACCCAGCAACAAGTGCCAGCGGCAAGGAGCCCAGGAGGACCCCAAAGAAAAACAGGACAGGGCACAAGGCAGAGCACGGGCAGGCAAACCACTACATCAGAATACATAATTAGTAACTTATAAGGAACTAAAACAAAACAAATAAATGAATTAATATAAGGCCCATAATGTCAAAAGGCACAGGGGAAGGGGACATGAGACACGGGGAAGGGGGGGGGGGGATAAATAAAAACTAGGGACAAAGGGAAGATACTTACCGTTAAAACAGTTTTAAGGCGTTGGGCAATACTTGCTGATGCAATTTTGTAAGAAACATTTAATAAAGAAATAGGTCTCCAGTTTTTTAATATAAAGTTTATCTTTGTTTCCTTTAGGGATGCATGTTATAACCCCTTGTTTAAAGGTATCTGATAATTCTCCTGTAACAAAAGCTTGGTTTATTGATCTAGTTACAAAATGACCTAAATCATTCCAAAAAAAATTTAAAGAAAGCCGCTGTAAAACCACTACTACCTGGGGAAGAATCATTTGACATTTTTTTTAAACTGGCTAACATTTCAATATAAGTTAAAAGACCATCAAGTCGTTTTCTTTCTTCATCATTTAGTTTTGGTATGTTATTATAATCAAATAAAGCAGTAAGATTGACATCATCTGTTTCCCTTAAAGTATATAAATTTTGTAATGACCAGCTACTTCTTGTAGAATTTCTTTTTGATCTGTAAGCAAAGTACCTGATACATCATATAAAGAATTCATTGTTTTTGAGACATAATTTCTGTTTTCCATGTTACAAAAATATCTTGATGGTTTTTCCCCTTCTTAAATCCATTTTGGCCCTAGATCTTTATAAAAACACCTTGCATTTTCTTATTTCGGAATTGAAGTAATTCTTCTTTTTTTTCATCTAAAATCTGGACATTAAATATTTGACTGTCTTTCTAAATTACCAATTTCTATCATTAATTTTCCTGAGTTTTGTCTTCTTGTTTTTTTTTTTAATAAGATGAGTATGAAATAGTTTTTCCCCTAATTTCCATTAACAGAGTTTCAAAAAATAGTTTATCGTCTATTATAAACTTATAAGATTATTACTTATATTTTTAATTGTACCTCTGTTTCTTGGGCCTCAGAAGCATATTGTAATTTGACCTGGGATATAACGGATTTAATTTCATTAAACATACTGTGAATCTTTCAAAAGGGAATTATTAAATTTCCAGTATGAAATACCTTTTTTTAAATTTGCCAAATTGAATACTTAATAAAATCATGGAATGATTGTTCTATAACCTGGCACAATGTCAACACTACTCATATCTGTTTTAAAAAGGTTATTTGAGATTAAGAAAAAGTCAAGCCTAGCTTTTTTTATAGGGTTTTCTTTTAAACCAAGTATACTGTTTTTTTTTCTAAAAATTGTTCCCTCAGCAGTCAATTAAGTTACATTCAATTATCATATCTAAAACAACTTCCCTGGCCTTAGGGTTATTTTATGTTTAAATAATTAAAGTAGTCCATATTAGGATTTAACACCATATTAAAGTCTCCTACCATTCATACATGGGTTCTCTAACTGTAAGATTTTTCTCTTTTATATTGTTGTAGAAGATAGGGTCATCTCTATTTGGTCCGTATATAAAATTAAAGTGATATCAATATTTGAAATGCATGCATGCTATAATAAGTAAATTACCATTTTGATCTGTTTTCCAAGACTTTTAAATTTTAAAGTCAAAAATTGTTATTAATTAAATATTGCTATCCTCTAGATTGACTATTATAAATTACTGAAATAGCATTCATATCCCCCACTGTGAGCGATAAAAATTAACTTCTTTATAGTAAAATGTGTATCTTGTAAAAATATACATTGTATTTTTTCCCTTTTAGGTAATTTAATACATCTTTTCTTTTTTTGGCTATCCCTAACCCCTGAACATTCATTGAGAACAAAATTTATATTTTCAGTCATCATGTCAATAAATCCCTAAACAGTAATAATGTTTGACAATGGAAAAATTATCAGTTTTAAAAAAGTAATTTAAACTGCTAAGTAAAGAAAAAAACAGAAACTTGATCCTCTCTGCACTGCCCCAACATATTTTATTCTTAAAACATCTTTCCATTATACAAATAAAAATTTGAAGAGAAAAAAAAAACAGCAAGAAGGCTGTCTGTGTTTTGTTATATTTTTAACACTTCTTATACTATAATATTGTTTAATTTAGTGTGACCTCTAATTAAATTTTGTTTAAATTCACCCCACCATAAGATATTCTTATAAACTTTTCAATGGTTAATTGGTTTTTACCAGAATGAACGGACGAAAGACATTGTTCATTATGAACTTTGATTGGCATGCTAGAGATTAGAATTTTACTTGTTATTTCTTTATGATCGTGATTATTAATAGCAACGGATATACATGTATACAATCATTTATAATCCATATGTGTAACGCATGATCAACACCACACTTGTGGAATTGTCCCTTATTATGTTATCGCTAGAAGCGAAGACCCCCTCTTAAGGTATCTGTTAACAAACTAAATAAAATGTTTCAAAGTTGATAGTGTCATATTTATACCATAAAAATGTACCTTTTTTCTCAATTATTGTATATATTTATTGTTTTTATCTCATATAGATAAAATGAAACATGCTATTGTTGTTGTTGGTTTTTTTTTCGAATTGTATGTTTATGTATAATAATAATCAATAACTTTGAGAGTTGATCTATGTTTATTAATTATTGTAACCAAACTAAATGACAAACATTCATTTTGGAAAAAAGCTTATTCCTCTGTAAAATATTTGTTCTGTTCTGTAACGATATCAAACATTTACTCCAAAACCGGGAGAGACCGGACAATAAACGTGTCATACTATTTGCCGGTCACTAGTAAATTCCGATCAAAATAGACTGGGAGAGACCGGAATTACCGATAGGAGTACATCCCTCTATAAATAGATTTTCGGAATGTTTAGGTCATCAACTCATCATTCTATGTACTACAAAATGATGAATAAAAAACGAAGAGACGGAAAAGGTTATTTCATTTGAAAATGTTTGCATTGCGAAATTCTCCAGTTTGCTATTCATTGTACATATCGCGACATTTCATTTTTAATTAATAATAATCAAGCACCCTCATGCCGATCGGAATGATCGGCTTTTATTATGACCGACTCAAAGGCTCGAGAAGTTGCTGTCGCCCTTTCACAAAATCTGATTTCTTTCCATAAGGGGCGCCGCGCTTCGGCGTGGACGCCAACAAAGACACACAAAAATATTGATTAGTTCAGATGGTGCAATGGGTTGGTTCATCATTTGAGGTATAAACTGTCCAGTTTCTGCATCAATCATATATCCAAAATCTCAGGGATCAGGTAGTTCAATGTGTGCTTCTAACGCACCTCTCCAGATACACGTCTGATACAGACACCGTAGTAAATGTAGCCTACAACTGTCATCTGTAGGTGGTAATATTTGGGGTTTTCCAATACCATACTTGTTCTCAAGGAATCTAATGATTTATAGTATATACTACCATAAAGCAAACCAACAAAACCAACAGCAGCAATCATTACTGGACAAGCAAATTTAAATGTTTGAATATCATTTGAAAAACCCTTTTCTTTCCTATTCCAAAAGAAGAGGAGCAAGTGTAACATCTTGTCAAACAGTATATTGGGAGCAATAGTGCCTGTTCAATTGGCGATAAAGCAGCAGCTACAGAATGAGCAGGACTATATCTTGTCAGATCTGAATAAGTACTTTTTCTACCAGTCTTAATATTCAACTCATCAACACAAAGCTTGTTAAAATGGTAAGCAGAACAAGTACTTTTGTGTCTGGACTTACAACAACTGCTGACGTTACCCCAGATGCTGTAGAATATGAGAGATGCAAAAGCAGCCTGGTAACAGCCTCTTCCTTGTTTTGATCAATTTCGTGCACAAATGAGACCATATCACACATCACTCTTAGAGCAATATTATCCAAACCACCTTTGTCATGACATGACATGACAATTTTCAGTCAAATACTGTGTGAAAAATTTAGTTATTTCACTTCTACCATTGCTATTAGTCAATACCTTTTTCCAGTCTGGAATGACCATAATTCACTTGAGGTTAATTTGAAAATGATTGCTTGTGTTTTCTCCACGTTTCTTGCGTGTTTGGGAGTGGTGATATTCCTACGCTTTTATTTAACACATACCTCCAAACTGCAGCTGCCATTTGTTCATAACTTTGCTTAGTACCTGTGATTAGTTGAGGCATCTGTATAATTGCCATTGCATCAAACAATAGACAGTCTGGTTCCTTAATATTCCTCTGAATGGAATCAGAGCTAATGAGATGTTTAAGTTTGACAGCGAAATCAGATATTTTTGTTGATATCATATTGCCATCATTAGGAAACAAACTCAGTGGTATAGGTTAATTTTCAAATGATAACACTCGATCCAGAGGAACCTTTTTAAAGGTGTTAATTGCTAACAGTCCAAGATACATCTCCTCACCATCAGTTTCGATCAGTTTTGATCTAGTCTTTACCAAAGATATAGAGCTATTCATGGTTTTAATATTTCTCCTTTTAAGAGGATCAAAGAAAAATTTGCGAGGCGGCTTACCTTCTTCGTGTATCATATGGTCCCTTACAAACTCAAATAGCATTTCCTTACCTGTGTCATCGCAATTTAATAAATTTTCTTCTACATCTTGTGTAGTTTCAATACCAGTTGCAAAATTTACTAACCTTGCTGGTGGATTATCTAAGGAAAATGAATTGATAAAGGTTTCATCAAACATATCCATCATCTTACCTACTGCTTCAATGTAGGATTGTATGATCATTGTGTTTTGGTGTGATGCTTTTTGAGTTCATATTTAATATGTCAGACTTTTTAGAAGAACACGCAATAGCATACTTCGCTGTTATAGGTCGAGCCAAAAACCAGCATTTAGGGCTCTGTCGTTATGATTTATTCCAATGATACCACCTGAAGATTTTAAAGCCTTACTTTCAGTCACCTATAAGACATAGTCATACTATACTGAACTAAATGGTGATTGGCTCGGTTTTGAGACAAATAGACCTCTGGCAAAGCTATCTGATAACTGTACAGGTTATTGATTCATTTCTTAGACAATATAAGGCATAAACCTTGAGTATATGTACGGTAAGAGGCAAACAAAAATGGAAATAGTTTTGTTTTAGAGAACTGGTGTACATCCAACAAAGCATGGTTTGAAAATGCAAGAAAAAGTTAAATTGGTCATGTAACCTTATTAAGAAAGTTCCTAAAATCTAAAAAGTGGTGACGTTTCCCTTCCTTCAAGCCTGAATTGTTCAATAAGAGGTTATATCTTTGATTCTATCAAATCACTTAATCTAGTACTTCATTTGTACTGGCTTCAACACCTACATACCTTATATCAAGATTTATAATCAGCTGAAAAAAGTCAGAGGGCAAATATTTAGAATTAGTCCTCATCCAATTATGAAATTGTAAATAGAATTTTCTGTTTAAAACCTCGTCAATCATTATACAAGCACGCATCAAAATCTTTTCCTGACAAAGTAAGACCTGCTGTAAGTTAAGCAAAAACTCTTGATTCTACTTACAGATCTTTCAAATCGGCATCGCCATAAATGTACCCAATACCTCCAAACAAACTCATCATGAAATGCATTCCACCTTCTGAAGGTAAAACTCCGTCGAATTAATTTGGATTGGCTCAAACAATATCTAGTGCCTTGGAAAGTTATCCCATATCAAAATATAGGGCAGACAGTTTGCCCAAGGGCATTCATTTGCTCTTTAGTGCGCTTAGGAGTGTAGATTGTATTATAATCATTTGGTGGTGACATTTTATTAGGATTAAACACATCATCTTGATCAAACAAAAGATCAGTATGAATGTGAGCTTGAAAAACTGTCCATGGTGGCAAACAATCTGACCTATCATGACAAAAAATAATAATTTTATCTCTTCCAAAATTATACAAAATCTCTTTGAGTCGCAAGACTTTAGCATTATCTGGCTCTTCATAATCAAGGTCGTTCAACTGTACTGGTGGATCAAAAAAGGTACCGGTCTGGTAAATGGTTTTGTATATGGCAGAGTATGCGACAAATCACAGCCTAAAGTTAAAACATTTTATGGCAAAATAATAAAGGGCAAACGTTTTTTTATTTATAAACAAAATTATCTTTTTAAAATAATTTACATTAATCATTTCTTTTAAAGGCTTGTTTTAATTAAATATTGGGGCAAAAAGAACTTGTAAAATACTTCTAAAACATTTGTAGCAAACTGAATACATATATTAACTTTTGAAATACTTGATCGCAGCAAAGTGTGAATCGATCAGACATGAATGTTTTTGTAACACATAAGCAATTCCTATTTATGTCACTGTGAATATATAATTAATCTCATAATGATAACAATAATATGTGATACGAGAACGTGTATATGAACGAAATATTGATATACCTGACAATAAAAATGAGTCAATAGAACGTACTTTTACTCTAGGAATTCTAGTAGCTGTATGTGATTTTATAGACGACTGCATAACTTAAATACATGTCATAGCATGTGTTGAATGTTTCCAACTAAATGTATATTCATTGTGATCCCAATTGTCAGCTGCTGCAATCCATCCGACTCTTGTGAAGTATCTACTGATAAATGTGCAGGAAAAATAGCACCAGAGGGGTTTGTTCTTGAATTGAAGACATATATCTAGCGACAGACGTCAAGAAATGTATCACTTCATGATATGATAATGTGTAGCCATGTGAGTGTAAGTTTTCAATTAGCTTCTTACCACCATATGTATGGTGTAAGTATATTGACAGTGCAATATGTTTTGGTGTTACTACAGACTTAACTAATGTTGTTATGTCAGAACAAATAGAAGCAAGTTTCTTTTCATTTTCATATTCATGATTAACAATTTCTTCGTTTAATATTGATTCACAGGATAACCAACCAACAAACTGTAGTAGAAGTGGATCAAGAAATGTTCTCTGTTCCTGTAAACTAGTTTCAGCTGAAGAAAAACTTTCATTGCATAGCCCTTCAGGTTTTAAAATTCTGTTTCGTTAAATACCTGCTGCCTGGTGTATGATTTCATTAGATTCAAGGAAAATGTCACATAAAGAGGATTCACATTCCTCCTTTTCAGTCACATCATGGAGAGATTTTTCTAAACCAAGAGATTTAGACAAGGCCTCTTCAATTGTAATGGACTTTCAGCAAACAAAATCTGTAAGACCTTCTCTTAGAATAAACGTAATGCCTGGTCATATCTGACGAAGAACCTATTTAAGTCGTTTAGCTTTCGGGTTTCTGTCAATATCAATATCATGAGCAACAGATAATTCAAATACTTGATTTTAAGTATGATAACTCATACACATTTTTCACGATCAATATAGTTTTGTAAATCATTTTTCAAGTGTCTACACACCTGTGTTAGATTACTCTTATCTGAAAAACACTGAAAATTCCTGTTTATTTCTTTCTTAAATGTATTGAGTTTGTTTGTGTGTTTGTTTCATTTTACGCCTTTTCCCAACAGTATTTCAGTCATATAGGTGGGTAGTTTCCTAACCATCGTTCTGGAGAGTTACACCAGTTCTAGACTACCTTCCGCAGTGCTAAACAACCAAAGCATCTCCCGGGGATCGAACCCACGCTACGGAGGTAACTGGATAAGAAGTCATCGACTCTAACCCCTCGACCAAGGAGGCGGTCATTAAATATATTGAGGAAGACAACCTTTTCATTCTATGGTATCTAGCCTCTACTGCGATACGATCTCCCTTTGAACTCAAAAGTCATGCATGCAAAAATAAAAGTCATGTCTCCTTCATCACCTTTCCTGTTCTAAGGCGACTTAAATGCTCATAATCATATGTGGGGCAGTATATCTACAAATAACAAGGGTAATATAACTGAAAAATTGATAGATAATTTTCAGCTTTGTTTATTAAACAATCGGTCACCTACATATTTACATCCAGCTACAGGTACATTTTCTTGCCATCGACCTCTCGATTGTCCACTCTGCTATGTATTTAGACTTCGATTGGAAAATTTTAGATGACCAGTACGGCAGTGATCATTTTTCATTGTTATTAAAATCAAATGACTCTATACCAGATGAAAGACGTCAAATTTTTAAATTTAAGAAAGCAGATTGGGAAACATTTTCTAGGCTCTGTGCTATTGATCTAACAAAAAATTAATTTAATTTCACATCTGCTGATATAGCTGAAACGTTCTCTTCAGCATTACATACGATTGCCTGCAAAGTTATTTCATTAACAAAAAATAATAAAAGTAACAAAATAAAAAAAAAACGATGAAGGTAAAAAAGCCGTTCGTATACCTAAACCTTCACTTAAAATGTTTGAACATCGCCCTACAACAGAAAACCTTGAAAATTATAGAATATTTAGAGCCAAAGCTAGAAGATCAATTCGTCAATCTAAACGCCAATCATGGCAATCATATGTTTCAAATATTAATTCAAATACTCCTATTAGGAAAGTCCGGGATGCAGTACGAAAACAATAAGTGGTAAGTATAAAAAGAGTCCAACTGTTCACTTAAAAACTGGTTATGGCTAATATCCCAAAACAAAAACGGATATTTCAGACACTTTGGCTAAAACTTTTGAAAAGAACTCTTTTTTCAAACAATTATTCAAATGAATTTCAACAACATAAATGTAAAGCTGAGAAAGAAAAGAGCATATTAATTTTACTTCAACAAACAATGAAGACTATAATTCCCTTATCTCTATTGATGACTTAATTTATTCAATCAAAACTGCAAAAGATAGTGCTGCAGGCCCGGACGAAATTAACTACCAGTTTCTTAAACATTTACCACCCGAATCTCTTTACTTGCTTCTTGAATTTTTTAACAAAAATTGAGTATCTGGTAAATTTCCCAACACGTGGAAAAATGCGTTGGTTATTCCTATCCCTAAACCTGGAAAGGTTCAACTGACCCTTCGAAGTATCGTCCAATTTCACTAACAAGTTGCCTCTGCAAAATTTTCGGGAGAATGATAAATAATCGTTTAGTTTGGTATCTAGAAAATAATGGAATTATCACTAACTTTCAGTCAGATTTTCGTAAACAGCGAAGTACAAACGATCATCTTGTACGACTTGAAACTTTTATTAGAGAAACCTGTGTAAATAAACAACACCTGGTATCAATTTTCTTTGATCTTGAGAAGGCTTACGATTCTACTTGGAAATAAGGTATCCTAAAAGATCTAAAGGATGCTGGACTTAAAGGCAGACTTGCTCTCCTTTCATTTCTGGATTTCTAAACGATAGGCACTTTAAAGTAAGACTTGGTTCAACTTTTTCTGAGGACGACCAACAAGAACAAGGTGTTCCTCGAGAAAGCATACTTTCTGTTACACTTTTTGGCCTCAAAATAAACAATATTGCTAGCGCTCTTACACCAGGCATAGATTGTTCTCTATATGTAGACGATTTTCGTATCTGCTATCGATCGAAAACTTCAACAAAATTTAGATAAAATTCAAAAGTGGGAATAGAAAATGGTTTTAAATTTTCAAAGTCAAAAACTCAATGTGTTTATTTTTGTCGATTCGGAAACTACATAATGACCCTGAACTTTACATATCTGGTTCTAAAATTCCAGTAGTTGATGAAGCTTTTACGAATTATATTTGATACCACATATTAAACATTTAAAAACTAAATGCCTAAAAGCTTTAAATTTACTAAAGGTTTATCAAGTACAAATTGGGGATCAAATTCTTCCACGTTACTGAAATTATACAGAAGTCTTATCCGATCAAAATTAGATTATGGTTCTGTAGTATATAGGTCTGCAAGAAAATCATATCTTCAAATGCTAGATACCATACATCACCAGGGTTAACGTTTAGCTTTAGGTGCTTTTCTCACCTTACCTGTAGAAAGTCTATATGTGGAAGCTGGGTAACCATCGCTTCATCTTCGTCGAAAAAGCTATCTCTTCAATATGCAACTAGAATGTCATCTAATAGCAAACTTCGAGCTAAAAATATTATTTTCAAACCAAGTTTAACTGAAACATTTGTTAACAAACCAAAGGAAATTAAACCATTAGGCCTTCGTTTAAAAGATGATTTAGATAAACTTAACATTAATCCAGACAGTATCCTTCAAAATGACGATGAGGATGTTCCACTTGGACTTATAATTCCCCGAAAATAAATATTAACCTTTCAAATATAAAAATGTCATCAAATTCACCTGAACATTTCAAAGAGAAGTTTCTAGCAATTAAGGAAGAACATGAAGATTTAATACATATTTATACGGTTCAAAAGAAGGTTGCAGAGTAGGTGCGGCTGTGTTTGGAAATAATTTTACATCTAGTATGAGGTTACCAAATAATGCATTATTTTTTACTGCTGAAGCAAAAGCTATAGATTTAGCATTGTCATACATAGTACAGCATACCCATGATAAATTTGTGATATTTTCTGACTCGCTTTCTGTTTTAATATCAATTAAAAAAAGAAAATCTGACAATATCATGATAAGTAAACTTCTTTTAAGATTTCATGATATACTTAAAACAAAATCTGTTAAATTATATTGGATTCCAGGTCATGTAGATATACGAGGAAATGAAAAAGTAGATGCTTTAGTTAAACAATCATTAAATTTTCGAAAAACTGACTTATTGTTACCTGCTTGTGGTTTTAGATCGGCTTTTAATAACCTCGAATCATATGAATGGAAAGCAAATTGGGACAATGCCGTTTTAAATAAACTTCACGATATAAACCCAACTCTTGATGTGTCACCATTTCTATCTCTGTCAAACCGCCATGATCAAACAGTTCTTCTTCGATGCCGAAATGGACACACAAAATTTACCCTCTCTTATCTCCTCATTAATGACAATGCCCCTTTCTGTGTAGCTTGTAATGAAAATTTTACTGTCAAGGATTTTCTTCTTGAATGTCATGATTTTTCACAGGCCCGTTATATATTATATTGTGTTAATTTACTCAAAGAATTAATATAAAATCTTTAATATAATTCCATAAAAAACATCATTGAGTATTTGAAAGAGATAAACTTGTATTCTAGGATCTAATTGACTTATTTTTATTGTCATTTACAAAGTTTTACATAACATTTTAAGCCTATTACATGTATTATAGCATTCGGCACGATATGTCCAGTTATGTGTTGGCGTGCCGTTAAAAATCCAAACAAATAACCAAAACAAACTTTGAGTGTAGCAATCTGTAAAAGATTTAAGAATAATTTTTAGAATTTTCATTTTCAGATCTCTACATGTGACCATTTTGATTTATGTTTTTCACTACATTTTTTCCACAATAAAGCAGTTCTGTTTCCAATCAAAATTAGGGTCTTTCAATTTTGAATATGTTACATAAGAAACAGTTTCTATAGGTCTCAAGGAACTTTGTCCTGCAACTGATTGTAGAAAGGATGGACATATTCTACTCGACTTGCTTTGTAATAACATATTTTAATTTTCTCTGAACGAATTTGATTTTCGTAGGTGATAATATTGACTGCTACCTCATCATTTCAGTTTTTGCATACAGACAATAATGAATCAACCTTTTTTGGAATCAAGGACAGTTTTATTTCCATCAAAACGTTTCAGACAAAAGCATATTTTTCATCATTAAAAGTCAATTTTCCTTCCTTTGTTATAAATGAACATGTTATTTCCTGGAAAATTGGATATTAAACCTTAGGAAAATTTTACATAAAAACCGTTTTATTCATTTTTGAACATTTTATTTATTTAGATGACATTTATTCATTCAATTGATATTTATGCTCTTTTAATTTAGTTACTTGTCATTTTTCTTATTTGAACACCAAAATAAATATCAGTTATCAATCAACAAATGAGAAATCAATAACAAAGTAAATCAACTCTTGAAATCATTTCATTTCATTGCCATTATGCTCTATGAAGAGTGAGGCGATTACTGAAGATGATGATGATAATTTTTTGTTTTGTTTACAATCGAAGATAAATCAATGTAATAGGGCAAACACAAGACATGTCTCAGATTTAATTTGTGTAAAAGAGTTTATTTACATAAACATTTTATAATGTACATGTAGATTTTCATAATTTTCATAAATCACTGTTTTAATCAAGTTTTTATTTGATGTTTACATTTACATTTGCCTCCTTTGAAACTTTTGGTGCAATGGTTAATTAATCCAAGGTAATTTTGTCCTACTAAAACTTACAGTTGAAATGTTGTCATTATGTGAAGCATTTGCTTTCTTGGAATTTAGTTTGCGTGAAAAATAACTTTATCAATTTTAGTAAAAGAAATACTTACCATTACGTTTTAATTTTTTGAGACCCAGCAAGATAAAAAGAAAAATCATGCAATTAATTTCTAATGATATGTTTTTACAAATGCGCCAAATTTATAAGAGGGCAAAACAAAAGAAGAATTGGTAAGACCTCCGACTTACAATGTATATATTTTTTAATAAGAAATGTAATGGAATTTTTTTTTTAGAAAAAAACTTTATAGTTTTTCTTAAAATATTAACTTTTTCTGTCTGTGTATGATTTTTATAGTTACATGACCTTTGATATACAGCATATACTTAGACATATTAATGTAAAAATCATGCATTTATACTTTGGCATACAATAAGTATCTGTTGCACGTCAAATTATGTGAACAAAAATGTAAAAAGAAAATAAGTTATTATAATATAAGTCAAATTCTCATAGTTATTTTTTCCATTTATGGCGACCATCCTGATTGCAATCTTGGATTTCTCTGATTTCTCTGATCGCCACCATTTATGCCAATTTATGCCGGCAGTTGTGGAAACAACAAACGTTTGGGAACATTTTGGTATATGTCGTGCCTTGTTAATAATGGGTTCGTGTTCACTTTTCTGAATGGCCTTATTTCACCGTAACATACGCTTTTGCAAAGCGATAAAGTCATCTGAATACGATATCTTATATTGTATAATGACGTCCGTGTTATATTTAAAGTACCTTTTATCCTTTACAATCGGATCTCTACTGTTAAAGCCAGGGCGTATCGAAAGAATTGAAGTGTGGTGAATTCTCCAAAGCATGTGCGGTTTATATATTAAACTGTATATGGGTGATACATCAACATAATTACTAGGGCAATACATAGGTCAGTTTTTAGACAAGATTCCATTGAGCTATGTGTATTGTCTACTTCTATCTGGCCGTGACAATTTTCTGAGAAATTTTAGGTAATTTCTTCGTTATATGTTGCAGATTTATGAGTAAAGCATTTGCAAATGTTTAATTTTGATTCTGATAGAATGCCACATCCGTCACTGAAAATGATGTTCATAACAAAAACATGAAATATGCCTTGTTAGCTTTGTGTCCAAGTTTGCCATAAAAAGGCATGAAAAAGATGGTTGTTAAAGATATTCCCCTTACGATCACGGACATGACATTGACATTTACATTGTTACAAAAAATGTGGAAATGTGTATATCTATTTGCAAATAAAGAGGTCAACATAATTGTTGTTGAAATAGTTCATGTAAACATTTAAGATTTGTTTTTTTGATATATGATTTCGAGGTTAATATCATTCTGAAAAAAGTGATAACACGTGATTATGCATTTTTTATTATTCCCCCTTAGTTTCGTATATCTGTTATAGATACAATTAAGGTTTTAGGTACTTACTGCTTTAAGTCATCACACACTTATTTATTTGCTTGGTGACATAACTTGCAATCACGTATATTAAAGCCTTTGAATAAATTGAAGTCATCGTTATTGCGTTTTTGCCCTACGCAGAATGCGCATGCGCGGAATGTAACATTCGTTACTATGGAAAATCGTATTGTAAAAAGGTCTATAGGACATATCATGCTACGGATTTTTTCTCGTACCACGTGACGGAACAGTACAATATAGTCACATTTGACTCGGAACATACGAATTCCGAGACCGGGGAAACGGAAAAAATGCTTTGGGTTTAACTAAATGTTATAATTGATTAATTATATAATAAATATAAAAAAAACAATATATCAGTTTAAACTCAAAATTTGATTAGGTTCAACTCATAAAAGTAAGATACATGTATAAGCGTCTTGATATTTCTGTTATATAAAAGAGAGATACATGTATGAGTGTCGTAATATTTCAGTAATAAAAAAGAGAGATCCATTTATAAATATCGTGATATTTCTATTATATAAAAGAAAGTTATATTTTATTATATGATTTAAATCTAGCTGCAATCTCATTGGCCGAGAACTATTTATAAAATCATATTAACTTGGTGAAGTATCATATTCACTGGGTGAATTGGATTTTTCAAATCTAAAAATAGATTGAGACTCAGTATCGTAGACTGTAAATTACTCTTGCACATAAGAAAATGTTGTATTTTGTTCTACATGTCATATTTCTCGATTAAAATACCATTACTTTACTATAATAGTTAGAAGTTGCATCGCAATGACGTGTATAAACTTGAATTACTTTTGTTTGAACGCCTTACATTATTTGTTTACAGAGCGTCTTTGTTTCCTGGGCTTCAATGAAAACAGGCAAAAGTGCTGTTTTGTAATTGCTTACACGGCTTTACTTTTTGTATGTCTCTTTAATCTTCATCTATTCACATAATAAAAACAATTATTGACTAGTGAGCCAATTAATATGATGTGATATTCAATGACTCACTAGTATATTATTGTATAATAAGTATCGTGATATTTCTATTATATAAATGAGAAAAACATGTATACGTATCCTGATATTTCTGTTTCCTGTGATCACTATACATTTTATATTGATAAAATGTCTCTTTAAAGACTTTTAAGACTGGCATTGCATTTCATTAATTGAAGTGTAATATTAATGTTATTTTATACTGCATACATATATGAGTCTATAAATAAATATGATTTAGGACATTGATGTCGTTTTTATACAAAGGATTCAGATATAACATATGTATTTAATTTCGAACCGTGACATAGGACAATATAAATGATTAAAAAATAAAAGAAAAAAATTAATAACAACAAAGGAGCTGTCATAACTTTGTCCAGATGCATAATAACTGATAATATGATAACTGTGTTATATAACTGATTCCTGCCTGTAATACGAGACAAAGGTCTGACAGACAAAGGTCTGAGATATTTCCAAACATTTAATTTATCAAATGGATTGAATTGTTAAAATTGTTACATTATTGTACTTTACATTATTGAATAATTTATGCTTCAAGAATAAAATATCATGTTGTAAAAATATATAGTTTGGAAACATCTTAATTGAAAATGTGTTAAAGATAAATCGTTCACCAATTAATACACAGTGCATTAACTAGATAACATGTATAAGTTTAATACATGTTTATTTTGTTAAAAATTACTTCATCAAAATGGGTGCTGTATGAAAAGGAATGTGACTTGTTTTCTTTATAAAAAAGTTTAAAAATTTTTAAAAAGCCCTTCAACGTAAAATTGGGTTTTGGGTGACATAGGGTTTTAGGATATTTTTATAAAAGATAAGACTCGTGATAAAAACCCAATAAAGTAAAAAATGAAAGTGTAAAAAAATGCTGATAAGTTTTTGGAAAAATCCCTACTGTATGGTAACTAAATTTTATTTTCTAAACCAAAATTTTGAAAATTTTGGGCGGAATAAACTTAAAAATTTTAAATTAAATGGTTTGTTCTAAGCCCCTGATTTCGGGGAATTTAAGGGGAAAAAAAAAAATGACCTTGTCTAAACATGTACACATGTTTATTGATTTATTGAACAGAAACGAGGTTTTATACCGTGACATAGGACAATATAAATAAAAAATAAAAGAAAAAAATGCATATCAAAAAAGGAGCTGTCATATATTTGTCCAGATGCATATTATGTATTGTGTTTCATAACATGTAGCTTCAAACTTTTTATCATAAGTTTGAAAATGCCGCGCAGTTAACGATAGGATGTTTAAAATCAAAAGTATGAAACCCGATAATTATTAGTTTTTTTTAATTTAAATTTTTGGAAAATTATTTTATGTATGCTATCTGAATTTTACGCGAGTTAAAGATGTATTGGTTCTTTGTTTAAATATTTTTCGAAAAAAATATATGTAAATTTGTAAATAAGAAACGAGGATGTTGAATTCCGCCATGTTTGTTTTGTAGTTTTAATATTTCAGAAGTCAGAAAAAATGTGTTAACCGGATAATAGTTTAAATCATCTCGATATATAAACAGTAAATAACACAAGTGTTTATACAGATACACGTTAACATAGAAGTTGATTAATAAATTAGATAAGTAACTATGTCTTCAACAGGTACCGAAAACTACAGTATAATTATGCTGACATTAATGAAAGGTGGAACAAAACTAACAAGAAGACTTGTGGAGAAAACAGTTAAAGATATTAGCAAGAATTGTGGAGAAGATACTATCGATGAATTTTTGATAAAAAACAAATCTTTGATATTAAAACAGAAATTGGGAAAGAACAAGCAGGATGTGTTTTTTCCATCGTCCGGACACACGAATCTAGATAACTGGGACCTTTGCATGTTCTGTTTTATTCTAGAAGAAACGTGTGGTCTGACATATACTATGAAGATGTTATATCAAGAAGCTTTTAAAGATCAGAAAACAAACTTTGTCATTCAAATGACCCAACGTTTAGAAACGAAGAAAATTCGAGAAGTATACTGAACAAATGAAATGCTGCTTTGAATACTGTCTGAAAGAGATCAATGATGAAAAGTTTACGGAGGAAATAAATGCACTTGTTCAGATCATTAGCCACTGGTCCTTTGTCGCCACATGATTTGCTACAAGCTGTTCATAAGCTTTACTTTATAGAAATGACAAATAAAGAAGTCTTGGAAAAAATTGATAATGGTAAATGTAGCTTCCCAATATCTTTTAGCAATATTTAAGATATCTTTTACAATTTTGTACAAGTAATATAGTAATTCTTATTGAAAATATATAACTCTGAATGTCTGAAAGTATAATATCTTTGTTTCTCTTAATTTAACATCAAAACAATTAATACTTGATATCCGTCTTTTTTACTTATGCATAGGCCAAGACTTGACACATGGAAAGCTTGACACACTTATTGAAAAGGTTGACAGACTTGATTCTCGTTTGCCATCTGGAGCTTCTGTGGACATTCCAGGTAATTAAAAAAATTAGATTGTTTTCATATCAAATCTATACATAAAAATTCAGTCCCAAAATTTTTTATTGTGAATGAATGTAATAACTTCAGTCAATATGCTTTTTTTTGGATATTGTTTGAAATTGCTCTGCAACCTTAAGATATAAAATTTGTTTTAAGTAAAAAGGTCCTAATACTTATCCCTCCCAACTTAACCCCTACAGGCTCCATAATTAAAATATAGAAAAAATTCCTCCGTCAAAGAAAAAAACTTCACCGCCCGCCCCTCGAACATAGTAGAATGTAATTTTTATATTACATTTGAAGTTTTTAAATAGTTTTTAAAACAATCAACTAACCCGTGTATATAATAAAAGTTTAAAAATAGATAATATTTGGGTTTGACATTTTGCCTCTATTTAGGTCAAGTACAGTTTACACATGAAGCAACTAATGCATTTATATTCCTTTTGCCTATACAACCTTATTCTAAATGTTCACCAAAAGTTTTAATGAAGATCAGTACTGTTATTAATCATTGGATTTCCCACATTTGGTACAAGTTAACTTAAGTTTAAATATAACATTTTTGGTCAATATTTTGGTTTATTTTTTGGGAAAAGAACGGAATCTTGAAGGGCTTGGTCTTTTAAACCACTTTAAAATCGCAATGCCTGGTTTTTTCTGTTACCCGAAATGATTACGCTGAAAATAAAAGGAACATGGTTTATAAGTAACACCTGTATTAACTTCCATGCAAAAATATCAGTCATTTTTATCATTTCAATTAAATTTTGATAACAAGTCATATTTACCCGAATACATTTGAAAATATTATTCAATCATTAATTTCTAATAACGTACGTCAATAATATGCAGGTATTGGAATTGTGATTGACGTAAAAAATTGTAGTGCAGAAAAAAAAAAAGAAGTTTTAGATATTTTAGAGAAAAACTTCATCAAGGCTATCGAACAGAAAGTATCAAGTCTAGAAGAAAGTCTTCCAAAGGGTGTTCTGCATACATTACGGGAAAGCAGTTGCACAAGTATTCTCAAGAGTTTTTTTATCATGGGAAGACGTTTTAAACATTTGGTGGAGCAAAAGTGGGTCCCTGATGCTTACAATAAAATGGTACAATCAGTAAAAAGCGCTTTGTCCCAAAATGATCCGCGATTACAGAATGGAGAGCTCTCTTTTTACAGCTTCAACCATTGAAACGGCTATAAAGAATTTGCCAAAAAGGTTGTGGCAATGTACAACTTGAAAATCGTCAATCTTTAAAAGAGGAATTCAATGGAAGTCAATGGATAACATAGGTAAAAAATGAATCTTGAATTACCAAAATATACTTCATTTATTATTATTAAACTTTAATCCTTTTAAATTTCTGCGGACATTATGTTGAAAAGCAATTTGATTTTTTTCTTAACACCATTGGTGCCAAATATAAAAATATCTATTTTTTGGAAACAGACGGGGAATCTTTCCCAAGGGACTGGCCTTTTAACCACTTTAAAAAATCGGATGCCTTAAACCACAAACTTTAAAGAATTTTTTTTATTTTAATTAAATACTGTAAGATATAGTACATTATGTTTCATATAAATTTTAGTTTCCAAATTATATGAACGAGTTCAAAAAACCGAGTACACTACCATACAAACAAGTTTTCAAATGGCAGATAATTCCATTCGTGTAAGATCTAATTTCCTACCACTATCTGAAAGGGAAACAGTACAAAAACATTTAAGAAACTGAAATGTTTCGGAAAGGAATGAAGCGCATTGAATCAGAACTAAGGCGAAAAGATGAACGGTCGAATATGTCATTAACAACAAAACTTGTCAAAGATGATGCTGTATCAAATTTCGGTGATCATATTGTTTTTATAGAAGTAAACGTGTTGCCAAACTTTGGTAATTAATGAATGGATTATCTTCAATTTCTTCATAATTTTATGTTGAATTCTGCTTAAGCCGGTGCTAAAGGGTGCGTGGACGGTAACTTGCAACTTTCCAGACTGTACATGAATGTCTCAATCCAAACATTTTACAATTTTGCCCGTGTTGGGCTTTTTACCTTAGGGGATTCTTGGTTTTTTCACTATTTCCATACTTGGACAAAATAACCTTTGGATAAGACCCTTTTAAAAAGGGTAGAACTGACCTTGAACTTGGCCTTTAAGATGACCTTGGCCGCCAAGGTCAACGTAATTGAATTTTGGTTAAATTGTCATAGTTTTGTTCTTTATGTACATATTTTTTATTTATAACAAAGACCAAACAAATATATTGAATAATTAGATATTACCTTGACATTGGATTGACTTGACCGTAAATGTTAAATAAAATGTAAATTCCCTTGTTTTTCCCCTGTAACTTGCTATCAACTTTGTTATTTTTATTGATGGATTAACTTCATGTTTAGACACAACATATTTAAGGTCAGGACCTTCATGTATATTAAACTCAAAATGACTTGACTCATGTACGACCTTGATCTTGAAGGTCAAGGTATTGAATTTTCAGTCATAATTCAGTAACTGACTGTAACTTGGTTAGTTATCAATTATCTTTATACTTGGAAAAAGCAACCTTTTGGGCGTTCTCAAAGGTAGAACTGACCTTGACTGAAAAATAGATTTCTACATATTTGCTAACACTGCCTTTATTCATCATGGTCATCTTTGCTAACAATAGACTTCCTACACTTTTTCATACATCTTTTTTCCTCCATCCTACAATGTACAAAATTTTTATATTTAGCGTCTAGCTGGCTTTAAAAAAAAAAGGTTAAATTATCACGTTTGTATCATGTTCTTAAGAGGGTATTGTTGTTATAAGTGTAAAGGGAGATACAAATTAATTTTGTTGGCATTTTGAACACAACAAAGAGACACATCAGTTGTGGATGGAAATTCCACAGTGGAAGAAGAAACCAAAAGAACTTCAGTGTAGTCCCTTCAACATTCAAAGGGTAATATTTTCATTCCAAAATATTATGGAAATTTGTCTGAAAAGTTGCTTCTATGATTTTTAGGTCAAGTTCAAATAAGAGTCATCTAGCTCATACAGTCCAAATTATAAAAGTCGTTGTAAATTCTATATAGGTAATATTCCAGAAAATTTGTCATATAGGTTGCTATCTTGATTTCTACTTTGAACATGAATCATCTAGGGTCAAAAAAGACCATAGAGTCCAAATACGAGTATATGAAAACACCTTGTTAACACTATAACTGTAATCTTTTAAGCCGAAATGTCCTGGAAATGTATGGACAATACTGTAAAGGTAGCACACTTTCAGATTAATGGTGATTTTCATGTATTTGAAAATAAAACATTGTACAGTGGGACAACGATACTTACAAATTACAAACGGGACTTACATTTACATAAATTACCAAAACAAAGAGGTCCAAACATGCAAAATATGCATCCCATACTACGTTAGTCAGCGCAGTAGAAATATGGTGATGAATATTGCAAAACAGTCATTTAATCGCACATTAACAATAAATAATCATTTTGCAATTGCTTTTCATTCATGGTAAAAAAATATTATTCTGCCTTGTCATTAAGAGCCTAAATATGTAGGTGATAAAATATAAGGGCCCTCTTGTTTCTGATAACTAAAACATCTTGTCTGTCAGCCATCTGGTATATCAATGAATTACTCTATTCTTTCTTTTCTTTGAAGCACAACAAAGTGACACGTCAGTTATGGATGGAAATGCCAACAGTGGAAGAAGAAAACTGAAACTAGACAACAAAGAAGAACGACAGCACTTTCTGAAGAAGAGGATACATCTAACCCTTGTCTAAGAAGAGATTCACAACTAATCTCTGACGAATCTACACTTATCTTCCAAGATCCTGTAGTAAAAACAACGGGGAAAGTAACTCAGACATCATTTCATGAAGGGGATATGCAAATAATAAAGGTTAGCTTAATATTATATAATTGCTTTCTGTTTTGAATTTTCAATATTCTACAGTTGTCTTTTACTATCACATCTGAGCACGTTACTTTATGTAAGCTATTGTGATACCAGTTCCCGTCGTCTGTCATTAACAATTTTACTTGAACAGCATCTCCTTCAAAATTCCATTTATTTAGTTTCCGCCAATTGTTTTCTCGTTTAGGGCACACGCATTCTTTTACTTGGGGACCATACGCCGCTTTTCATGGAGTGACACTACTGAGTCACATTGAATAATCCATGATAACTGCCGTATGAACACATCTGCAGATGTTTCTAAATTCAAAATTTCACCATTTTCGTGTTTAAATGTTGAATTCTGCTTAAGCCGGTGCTATGGGGCGCGGATGATAACTTGCACTTTCCAGTACCGTCCATGAACAGGCTCAATCAAACCGAGCCTGCAACATTTTAATTTTGTCGTGTTGGGCCTTCTTTAGGGATTCTGTTTTTTTTTATTTTATAAAAAAAATGTATATAGCTCAATAGATGTTATTTAAACTACAGAAATGATCAATGGACAGTCTTTTACAAAACTGCTAAAATCGTTTGGGTCTGCTGAACAAGATAGACGCCATTGCAAAAATCAAAGGGCTGCAAGCTCTGTGGTATTTTCTGATCTAAATCATACTGACTATCTGTATGTATTTTCCTATATAGGTTTATTTTTATATATACTATAATTCATCTTACACAGCGACTGCGTTAAGATTTTTTTTCTATAACAGTTTTTGAGATTGATACATATGGAATTTTGCATGACTAGAGTTGCCATCAAAAAAATCATTTTTTATGACACACTTTATCCTTGCATATCGTGGCTACTTCCTTAAAAAAAGACACTTCAAAAAAAAGTTGCCTCGACTAGGATTGAACCTTAGGCCTCTCACACCCTAAACGAGCGCGATACGAGCGCGATACCCCTGCACCACAGTGAAGTAATACGTAATATGTAGCCCTGAATAAAAACAAATACATTGTAATTCAAAATTGAGAATTTCCATTTCGTGTTTGTAATCCTTATCAATTTCGAGGTATTTTGTTCACGATAAACCTGTTTAAACACTGATTAAAAATAATTTATAGCGAAAATCTTCTGGCCAAAACAGTCCGACATGTATATATTTTCCACTACTCGGCCAGTCAGATTTTTTTTATACTACGCCCTGGAGTATTCAGTAATCGACATAGCTAGAAATAGCATTTTCATTGATTAAAATGATATTCATCCGCGAAATTTGTGATTGTAACCTGATATTTCTATTGACTAATCTAAACTTTCAATGCGCACTGTAATTCGTTAAATGCCTACATTAAAAATATTCTGTCTTTTAAACTGCTGGGTTTTAAGCAGTTTTGAGTGAGAACTACTTTGCGTTGTTAGGTCTGTTAGGAAATTTTGTGTTAGACCGTGGATGTTAGCTATGTATTTACTGATCTTGCGATCAGAAAATACAACTAGAAAAAAGTTTAAACGGGATTTACTTCTTATTCATTTTGTTAAATTTTGATGAAGCTCTACATGAAAGATCCTTGGATAGTTTTCCATAAAAACTGCCCAGATGGTTCCGGTCTACTAAACGAGATGGCCACCAGAGCTTAAAATAGATTTTTTTAATAACATGCATTCTTTAACTATTTGGTTGATTTTGATGAAACTATACAACAAAGTTTTTTAGATTCGCCTGTGTTGGGCTTTCTTTAGGGATTCTATATTTATCTATTTTATGATCACATCCGTGTTATTTGTGCCGTGTGGCGGCTGTAAAAAGTCTCCCCGTACATTTAATCAATGATGTTATATTTTCGATCCTTGAAGATCGTTCAGCACGACATTATTGTTGTGCTTGTGGTATTTTTAGTTTCAACTTTTCGGCATTTTCTAGTTGGGTGGTTCCAATATTCCTACTTGAATAATGTTGAATCACCCTTAGGATATGTTGCCTGCTTTTTAAATTTGTCTTTTGACGTCTTATCTGTGATACGCAGGCTTCATAACCTCTGATCCCCTTTCTAAATTCCATTTTATTTAGTTCCGCCCATTGTTTTCTCGTTTAGGGCACACGCTTTTTATTACTTGGGGACCATACGCCGCTTTTCATGGAATGGCACGTAAGTGTCACATTGAAGGTTCCATGATAACCGCCGTATGAACACATCTGCGGATGTTTCTAAATTCAAAATTTTACTATTTCACGTTTAAATGTTGAATTCTGCTTAAGCCGGTGCTAGGGGGCGTGGACGGTAACTTGCACTTTCCAGTACCGTCCATGAACAGGCTCAATCAAACCGAGCCTGCAACATTTTCAATTTTGCTGTGTTGGGCTTTCTTTAGGGATTCTATATTTATCTATTTTATCAAAATATGGGTCAAATGATTCAAAAATCTGGAAACAAAGTGATCCCTCGGAAGCATTAATCGCAACAAAATTACATAAGAATTGCAGACTCGGTTTGATTGAGTCTGTACATGAGGGATAATGAATAAGTGCAACATCCCTCACGCTCTCTAGCACCGGCTTGAGCGGTACTCAATTCTCAACACTTAATAGTGCTGGCATCAATGATCCCGAAGGACCAGAAAAATATAACAACACAGAAGTCAAGTCTGTTGAATATAGTTATGTTACCACGCGTGTGATTATTAAGGTTGATAGTAGTATCATACGTACGGTCTCATATATATAAGCATATGAATATGATTATCTTTCCCTGTTGTCACAATAAGTACACCCCCCCCCACACACACACACACACACACACACAAAAGAAAGAAAGAAATTAGCCAAGCAACGAGCATGCTCTAGAGTGAATGCAGATTACTAAAATATAATTAAAAATAAATGTAAAATTATTAAATAAAATATAATATAAAGATAACGCACTGTTCATGTTTGGGCATAGATTTAAATCTGACACATTTCAAAAGTAAAGCCTCCAAACTATGAAACAACAAAAAATAATATATGATATAATCATTAACACGTAGATCTACTTAAATAAACGGGAAGTAAAATGTTTCTTAGTAAGAAGTACACGCGTGTGATTTTAAAAAAAATACAGCAACCGCCCTTTCATAATGAATTTTCCTAAATTTTTTTGATATAGATAGGCAACATTCCTTTTAGTATTTTTGTTTTGTAATGATTATAATAATAATAATAATAATAAACTTATCTTGGCAAAATGTAAGCGCATGAGTTGAATGTTAATTGTTTTATTAATTTATACACACCGTCTTGACTTTGATACATTTAGATACTTCAAAAAAAATCTGGGACACATTATATAATGTCCCAGTAATAGTTTTAGTTTATTTCTTTATTTTACTCTCAACTTTACATATACATACATATAAAATATAGATATAAAAACCATCAAAAAAAATATATATATATAAAAAACGACGTCTTATTTGCCCTGATGATCATAAGAGAAACCGGTAGGCAAATAATTAAATAAGTTAACTCATGGACTGTGTTTTTTTTTTATTATATATATATATATATATTATATATATATATATATATATATACATACATTTTGGCACAAAAAGCTTCGCAACGCAGGTATACATTTACGAAGAGGAAAAGCATTCACAAAGGCAAATAAAATAACGCATGCACGCGCCGCTGTTGAACGTTTTATAATAGTTAATCGGAGCGTCATGAAAAAAATGTCTTAGCTTAATAACGACCACGATAAATTCATCATCAAATAATACCTGTCAAATTCTATCCCACTTGTTCGTGAAGCGCATTTCAAGCCGAACCGGTTTCTTGATACACATAACAAATAATGAAACGCGAAATCACAAGAATCAGACGAATATTGTTAAACAGGAAAAGCGCTAATACACGTTATTAACTCTCATTAATATCTATAGAAGCTCTCGGAGTTATTAAAGCCCTAGCCATGCAAGATCGGGCTTAAACATACCCTCATGTTCATTGATGCCAGCACTATTGAGTGTTGAGAATTGAGTACCGCTCAAGCCGGTGCTAGGGGACGTGAGGGATGTTGCACGTATTCATTATCCCTCATGTACAGACTCAATCAAACCGTGTCTGCAATTCTCATGTAATTATGTTGTGGTTAATGCTTCCGAGGGATCACTTTGTGTCCAGATTTTTTTTATAAGAATTTAGCAATTCTTACAAAAATCCTATAAAATGACAAGCACGGGTATTTCCTTCACGTTTCAGCGAAGTGTAAGAGCAATTAACATTACTATTTTTGTAGCAAACCGAACCTAAATCAAGTCTGTTTTCTTCGATTTAAAGAAAACTGCACCTTCTGTGAATAAATAAATAAATAAAATAGTAAATAATAGCGAGTGCGCGTGATGCACGTGATTTGGCCTATATTGAGTAAATCGCTAGAATAGTTACATTGTAAAATAGATAAATACTGAATCCCTAAAGAAAGCCCAACACGGCAAAATTGAAAATGTTGCAGGCTCGGTTTGATTGAGCCTGTTCATGGACGGTACTGGAAAGTGCAAGTTACCGTCCACGCCCCCTAGCACCGGCTTAAGCAGAATTCAACATTTAAACATGAAATAGTAAAATTTGAATTTAGAAACATCCGCAGTTGTGTTCATACGGCGGTTATCATGGAACCTTCAATGTGACACTTCCGTGCCATTCCATGAAAAGCGGCGTATGGTCCCCAATTAAAAAAAAAATACGTGTGCCCTAAACGAGAAAACAATGGGCGGAACTAAATAAAATGGAATTTTGAAAGGGGATCAGAGGTTATGAAGCCTGCGTATCACAGATAAGACGTCAAAAGACAAATTTAAAAAGCAGGCAACATATCCTAAGGGTGATTCAACATTATTTAAGTAGGAATATTGGAACCACCCAACTAGAAAATGCCGAAAAGTTGAAACTAAAACTACCACAAGCACAACAATAATGTCGTGCTGAACGATCTTCAAGGATCGAAAATATGACATCATTGATTAAATGTACGGGGAGACTTTTTACAGCCGCCACACGGCACAAATAACACGGATGTGATCATAAAATAGATAAATATAGAATCCCTAAAGAAAGCCCAATTATAAGAATTATAAGCGGCAAGTAAGTTATGGCAATAAAGGAATATAATTCGGTAAGGAAGTTGATATATAGTTGTGGCGTCTGTATCTCTTTATTTTCATAATTAGGATATTTAGGTTGAATTGCAAAATTAGATTAAACCAGTATGACTATTCCGGCCATTAAGGCTTAAGATGCCCGGTCGTGGACATCGGAGTATAAAACATCACCGATGTCATTTTGTACAAAACGAACATTTCTTATTATCATGAGGAATATTTGGATTTGCCCATAACCAAGTTTTGATAGAGATCCGATTTTTTCCTGACCTTAAATGGAATAGATTTCCAAGCAAGATTGCGGTGTAACATTTTATTATTTTGAACTCTTTCTAAAACATATAATAATTTGAATAATTAGCTGATTACGTCATCTGATCATGCCAGGTGTTCTGAATAAATTGATCTGTCAGTGAACTTTTTACTTAAACATGAGTATTTTCCAGCAATATTTGTATTTAGCCAGAAATATGTGTATAAAGAAAAGAACTATAATTGTTTAAGGATACACAAGGGATGAGAATCAAGTTGGAAGGGAAGGTTGAAAATGCTTGTCGAGAGGGGATATTTTGTGAAAAGAACTTCCAGAGTTTGTCCAAAAGATACCTGTCGAGGAAGGGTGTGTGGTGGACTTTAAGATTTCCTTAATATAAGACCGAATAATAATGCCCATTCCACACTGACATTTGATTTAATACATCTTATTTCCTCTGAATAAAAAATTCCAATACCGAAATTTTTTTACATTTTATTTAAATCTGTTAATTCCAAAATTTTTATTATAAACATTTATCCAATCATTTAATGTATTTCGTAACAATCCTTTATCGTGTTAACAATCTTACATACAACTACAATCTTTTTATACAAGTTGCTATTCCCGCCATAAGCCTAAGGAAAAAAACGTGAAGGCACAAATTTCGTGGCAAGGAGTTTAGAAAATATAAATAATTGTCCCGCCATATATTTAAATTGTTAATAACATGAAAATCATGAATTTCATGGCAGAGAGCAAAATACACAAAAAGCACAATTCTCGTGATAAGGAGTTTATAAAATATAAAGAATTTTCCCGCCATTTATTTAAAATGTAAATGACATGAAAATCAAGAATTTCATGGCAAGGAGCAAACAGAAAATAAAATATTTTCCCGCTTAAATAGTTAATTATCTAATAATATCGTGATATTCACGACATGGTGGGGAGCTTATAAAAATGACAGTCCAGGGTGGGGAGGGTTATTTTCAGGAAAGTGTCGTCCATAGGTTGTAAATGTGGTACTCGTAACTGAGTTCGAAGGAGGGCAAAATTTAATTTTCCGGCCAGGGTATTCTTCTTGAAGAGTGCTTTCCATAGGTTGTCTAAGAAGTGCCAGACAAGAGGGAGGTGGAAATTCTTATCTGTCAGGATCTAGTATGTCATATGTGGATGAAAATGATTATATATATGATGAGTAAGCAAAGTATTTTGAATGTGATGATAATATGATGGTGATATGAAGCATACTGATGTTAATTGCAATGATAATTCTGATGATGAAAATAGCATTGCTGATGATGACAATGATTCTATTAGTAAACATGTTCCTGACAATAGCGATTGTTAAAATGTCTAAAGATTTGGTTGAATATGAGGTTGATGTTAGTGAAGATAAGCAATTTAAGTATTTTGATTGCAGTAATAATGTGATGATGATTATATTGATGATGGTGATGGTGAACTGAAGTTTATTGATGGTGATGCTGATGATTATATTGATGATAATGTTGAGGATGATGATGATGATGATAATAATGGTAATTGTGAACAGAAATATGTTGATTGTGATGTTGATGCTGATGATTATATTGATGATGATGATGACGATGAGCAAAAGTATGTTGATTGCGATGATGATGATTTTGTTGATAATGGTGATGATGAGCAAAAAAGTATTTTGATTGTGATGATTATGTCCATGATAGTGATGATGACCAGAATCATGTTGATTGCACTGATGACGATGATGAGTAGAAGTATTTTGATGGTCATTTTAACAGTTGAATAATTATGTTGTTGATGGTGATGAGTAAAAGGTATTTTGATAGTGTCATGGTATAAAACAGTCACTGATATTAAATGTTCCTGTGATTATAAGCTTGGTCAGTAGAGCTACTATATGGTATTCCAATAGTTGGTTCAAGTACAGGTCAGGTACATATTTTACCCTGAGACATTTAGCACCCAAAGGGGGTTGTGATTGTATCATGTTTGCAGCTCAAAAGGTTCATTATCTGTGCCCATAAGAAAGAAAAATTCAAGGGCAGTGTTATGGCCATCGTCGGTACCCACGGTGTATATTCCGTACATACTACATTATCTAGTTAATGTAGTATGTACGGAATATATACCGTGGTTAACCGACGATGGGGTATGGCAAAATTCAGCACTTTTCTTTTTATTAATGAAGCTGCCTAATAAGTGAGATGTGTACCTGGTTCGAGTACAGGTCAGGCTGCACATTTCTCTCCCTACATGACATTTGCAATGATTACGTTGATACCATCCTGCTGCTGCTTCTCATAATGATCCTAATTATTGTACAATATTAGGCTGGTTTTTTACGTTTAATAGTGAGCATCTATACTCATACGATGATGCTGATGATGATGTTGATGATGATAATGATATTGATGCTCACGCTGTTGATTATTGTTATGGTCATCTTATTCGCTGTGATGATGATGATTATGATACTGATAGTGTTGTCATACTATTTCTTCTCATAATTATTAATTAGCATAATCACGTTGCTGATGATCTTGATGATACACATAAGTATATTGAGTGTATTGATTAGGATGATGATGCTAATGATGACTATGAAGAATGATAATCTTTAGCAAGAAAAGTTTTGAAATACAGGGACAATAAATTTACTGCAGTAAAGTGTAGTGAGGTGAAAACAAATTCTAAACACAGTGAAATATAATTATTACCGTATTCAGTGAGTATTGAATATTTCAACTACATTTCTAATTTTGTAAATCTATACAGGTGTTCTGGTAGCGTAAATTTCTACTTGTTGCTAGGTGAATATATTTGTGTCACACATTTAAGTGATTATATATTCTCAAACCTAAACGTCATTTAGGTACATGTACTTTTATATTTTATTCATTTTTGGCTGGAAAACTCATTGAACATGAACCCATTCCACACAGAAAAAAGAACTGTTTTTCAAATGAGCAAATTAATAGGGATTTTGAATGTTAGTGAATAACTTGAAGCTTATAACAAATTTGTATCAATTAATAGTCTCTTATTTATTTTTCTCACATTTTCCAGATATTTTAAAAGGATGTACACATTTCATTAACTCCATTGGTTTTACCTAATTGCATCTTTTTTCCTCGCTGTTTTTTTTTATAGAAACATGATAGTCTTACTGTAGATAAAGCTATACTTCTGTGACATTTCAGTAAAAAATGTGTCTGATTATATGTTGAAAGGGCCATTTATTTAGCTTATCTAAATGTGACATGTTAGAAAGTTGACAAGGTTTAGACATCTTGTAGAGCGAAAAGGCGGAGCTATCAGTGATTTAGAGAAATGCCTTGTTTTTTGGTTGAAAAAGAAATAGTAGTATAGTCTCTTTAACGCCACGGCTGCGCATGCGCTGCGGCCATTTTGTTTTCTTTTTATAGTAACTCAATTGCATAGAAGAAATGACCTCACTCAACATGCACGATGGCCGTGTTGAATAACAGACATGCGGCGGCCATTTTGGATTCTATTTTAAGAATGACATCATCACTTTATTAATAGAAACGTGAATAAAAATATCCCCCGGAAGTATACAGAGCTGACTTGTATACACGATTTAAGGCGTGGTCGCGCACATTGAGGGTCAGGTGCTGAGCCCTAAACGGAGAGATGACAAGATATTACAGAGAAATAAAAGTTTTATTTTATTATCAAAACTTATCAAACAGTATAAATAAATAAATTGTTGAACAATATTAGTGAAAAAAAAATAATTATAACATGTCAAAATAAATTACAGATAAAAAGAACTATATACGAAACATATTTATATATCATATAGATTTATCCATACACGAATTGAATTTATATAAAAAATGAACTATATTGATGTAAAAATAAATAAATAGAACGAAATATGCATTTGATTTAAACTAAAGCATTAAGCAATGTATTTTACCTGAACATAGTACTTTTTGTTGACAATGTTTCCTGCTAGACGTCCAGTGACAAAATGACTCCAATCATAAATGTAATTGTACTTATTGCGCATGCTCGGACCTGTTTTTACAAGCGACATTATAAGTTATATTTAGATCAGGTCACGAGTGCACCGAACGTGATCATAGTCTCAGTGTCTAGTGTCTATCTATTTAAGACCAGATGGTTTAACAATAGCCTATTTAACTGTTAAAGTTAATCCCTTTAAAGTCGCCGCAATGTATGGCGTGTGTTTATTTAGGGGCGGATACACTAACAAAGGACTATTGAGATGCCAAAGTAGTGTGTGTTCTTCTATGCAAATGAGTTACTATTAATAGAAAACAAAATGGCCGCCGTGCATGCGCAGTCGTGGCGTTAAAGAGACCCCTATACTACCAGTAATGATGATCATGAAATAGGTTAATGTTTAATAATACGCGTAAACAAAAATAATTGATCGCCTGCCTGTGGCAGGCTTGACCAATTATTTTTGTTTATACGTATTATTAAACACTAACCTATACATAGAGGTGATACACTTCAATTAATGTTTGTTTTTAATTACTTAGAACAAAATGCAACATACCGAGAGATTTTTTTTATTTTCTGATTATGTTTTAAATCATTATCTTATCTATAAATCAAACATGGTCAAATTACAATTGATTATCAAGTTTATTAAATAGTTTTAAGTTTATTGAATATATCTCAGTATGTAACATACATAGACATGAGAACAAAGGCTAATAATACACGTAATCACAGAGGACAACTTTTATTTAAGATCTTGGAGGACTTTGTACGAAAGGTAAAAAAAATCTATCCCGATTATGATTCCCGTATATGGCTCAAGGCCACTTAACACATTTGTTTTAACAGCTATTCATAGACAACGCGTATGCTTAGTGTAATCATTTACGATTGTAATGCAGTATGGTGTAGATGTAATGTAAATATAGAATACATATATCTGTGTCAGCTAATAAATATGTATTTATTTAGTGCTGCAAAATATGAATATGTATTTTGTTCAAGCTTATATTTAAATATGACGTGTACAATGCATATAGTATATGAAAAGTTATATGTCTTTGTTAATTATTCACGTTCCCTCAGGTAATGAATATCTATACAGTATACTATAATACATATACAACTACACTCGGTTTCAGACTTCAAAAATCATTTATTTACAGAAAATCAGATGCTTACCGGATAAGCTACAGGAATTTTCAAGAAATATAAATGATCCAGACACAAAAACTGACATATATATACTTAACCAGAAAGCAGAGGGTGTTTGTAATTGCGTAACCAATGCGTTTACAGTAACCGGAAGTGCTGTGTTAAAGGAAAAGAAAAAGATTTCACGAGTGCCTTGTCCCAGCAGAGTGGATATTGAAAGATTGTCACAAACGTTACTTGCGTTTAAGCGTAACCTTCGTACTTGCACAGGCGAAATAGTTTCTTTGAAGTCGAAAATCCATAATTTTATTGGTGCCAATCGTTGTACGATAAAATTAAAAGAAGATGAAATCAAAGAAGCTAGGTTTGAAATAAATATATTAGATATGCTTCAATTGACCGAAAAAGAACTATCGAAATACGAGGATGAAGCTAACAATAAGGAACGTGGTGCTGTTGACCTCGAAATCCGAGCACGTAATCTTCGACGAATATCAGGGGCATTTAACATAAAGGCATCATTATGGGGCACTGCATCTGCTTTTGTAGGAATATTGATTGAACCATTTTCATGTAGGTGCACTTGTACAGTTGTTACTTATTATTATTATTATGACAGGAAAAAGCAAACACCGCATTTAGCTAGGTATGATAATTTAACCTATACCTTGTACACTTGTACATTGCATCATGTATTTAAAAACAGTAAGAGTTTCCTGTTTTCATGGTCTTCGCAATGTAGCAAATTAATGATAAAACGGACAAACAAACAAACTTAAACAGAAACAAGGTAAAAAAACATCAACGAATTAACAAATAACAAAATAAAAAGTTTTTTTATCTTACAATGTTGTATGTGTAATACACTTACTTCAGTTTAATTCTTGTAGAGTGCGATATGATAAAGGAAAATGTGCACAATTCTTTAGATTCTGTTACATTATAATTACTTTTTTAGTCAACCCCCAAAAAATAATGAACCCTAGCCAATGTTTTTGGACTGACTACTTGTGATATATAATGTCTGGTGAACCTTTTATATACAGGTATAAAGTATAGTCATGACAGATAAAGTCTGTTTCAACAATTCAAAAATGACTTTCAGCTGGTGCTTCACTTGGAGTAGCTTTGGTCTCGACAGGTATTGGCATGGCCATATACTTTAATGGTGCCTATAAGTGTAGGATGGCTGCTGCAAGCCTTAAATTAACTGCACAGTATATGAAGGATCTGGCTCAAAGAAAGCGAACATTAATGGAAGAGTATAAATCAAAATTTAGCACGACATCTATCGAGCTTAGTAATTCCAAAGCGAAAACTGGTATGTTATTTTTCTATTACGTTCTCACGTAACACAAATTTAAACCTTTTTTCTATTTTTTTTAAAGACATGGGTTTAGTTCAAATTTAAACATCATTATAACTTATCTTTGTTGATTTGTTTGTTGATAGTGATTTATTTATTTTAGACCATCTTGCTAAGACTGCAAACATTGATAGACTTTTCACAGAGTGTATATCAGGCTTAGAATTTCCCATAAAAAAGGTAAATAAAACACATTAATTTGATTTAATTATTGGTGACAAATAAAGACATAAAATTTTCTATGTATCTTAATAATCAGCACCATTGTATTAAAACTACAACACCGTGATTGAAAAAGCAATGTGTTTATGAAAAACTGCCAAAGTTGTACATTGTCTCAATTGCTTATGCATGGATTTAGTAAATATTTGATAATTAATCACTTTGATGGTATTATTTTTATCACATCCAAGTAAATGATGTAATATTTGAATACTAATAACATATTTAGATTTTAATGTAACGAAAGTAAAAATATACAGTTTTTTTTCAAGGATTTCAAGACCGAATTTCATCTATTATTATCACAAGGCGATTATTTACAAGGCATAAAAAAGATGTTCCAGGAATGTGAAGAGTATGGAGCTACCAATGAGGAACATAATGCTGTTTACCTCGAAAATCAAGCACGTAGACTTCGATCATTATCAGAGGAATTTAAAAAAACGGGATCTTTATGGGGCGCTGCATCCGCTATTGTAGGAATATTGTTTGCACCATCTACATGTAGGTGTACTTGTACAGTTGTTTTATTATTATTATTACTATTATTATTATTATTATTATTATTATTATTATTATTATTATTATTATTATTATTATTACAGGAGAAAGCAAACACCGCATTTAGCTAGGTATGACAATTTATTTTATACCTTGTACTTTTGAACAGTGCATCATGTATTTCAAACCAGTAACAGTTTTATGTTCTGATGCGTTTAGCAATGTAGCAAATTTTTGATAAAACGGACAAACAAAACAAAATTAAACAGAAACAAACTAGAACAAAATATCTACGAATTAACAAATAAAAAAGATGTTTTAACTTACAATGTTGTATATGTAGTACACTTACTTCTGTTTAATTCTTGTAGAGTGCTATATGATAAAGGAAAATATACACAATTCTTTAGATCTTGATACATTATTATGACCTTCTAGTCAACCCCAAACAATTAATGAACCCTAGCCAATGTTTTTGGACTGACTACTTGTTTTATTTAATGTCTGGTGAACCTTTTATATACAGGTATAAAGTATAGTCATGACAGATAAAATCTGTTTCAACAATTCAAAAATGACTTTCAGATGGTGCTTCCCTTGGAGCAGGTTTGGTCTCGGCAGGTATTGGCATGGCTTTAAATGGCGCAAACGAGTGTGAGATGGCTGCTGCAAGCCTTATATTAAATGCACAGGATATGAAGGAACTGGCTCAAAGAAAGCGAAAATCAAATGCAGAGTATGAATCAAAATGTAGTACTATCGAGCTTAGAAATTCCAATGCAGAGATTGGTATGTTTTTTTTCTATTTCTATCTCACGTAACACAAATAATTTGTTAGAGCTTTTTCGATATACATTTTAAAGACATGTGTTTAGTTCATTTATAATCATCATTATAACTAATCTTTGTTGATTTGATTGTTGTTAATGTTTTATTTATTTTAGACCATCTTGCAAAGACATATGACGGGCTTGCCAGCCTTGAAGGACTTCTCACAGAGTGTTTATCAGAATTCGAACGTGCCATTCATATAACAAGGGTAAATAAAACACAGTGACTTGATTAAATTAGTGATGACAAATAAAGACATAAAATATTTATGTATTTGGATAATCATAGATATTTGATAATTATTTACTTTAATAGTACTAATTTTATCAAATCCAAGCAAATGATGTAATATTTGAATACCAGTTACATATTTAGATTTTAACTTCACGAAAGTACATATATATGGGTTTTTTCAAGGATTTTGAGAACGTAGTTCATCGGACAGTATTACAAGGCGATTCCTTTCAACTCTTAAAAGAGGTATTCCAGGAACATCCAGAGGAACATCACGACGAAACACATGAGCAAATGCAAAAACTGAAGGTGAGCTTATCAAGCGTTTAAAATTCTTGATAAAAGTATTAATGTTTTTTGCTTTTTGCTCTTCTGAGCTGGCTCTAATGATCTTTTAGAATCGTTGAATGTCTGTCGTCCGTCCACATTTACTTCGTTAACACTCTAGTTGTCACATTTTTGCCTTAATTGTCATTATACTTGGTCAGGTACTGCTCTGTGCTATAAGCATTGTAAAATGTTTAAAGCAATAAAGACATTGATATGAAAAAATTGAATTGAATTGTATAAGTCGATATTTATGCGTAACAAACATTTTGCGAATGTCAAAAAGTGGACTTTTTGCGCGCAGGAATATTGCGAAAATATGATTTCTTGAATTTAATACTGTTTTGTGTTACATATACAGTTAAACTTCGTTCGCTCGAACTCGGATCGCTCGAATACCTCCCTTCGCTCGAACTCATTACACAGTCCCGGCAAAATTCCTATATAATATATATTGTTCTACCTCGGATCGCTCGAACACCGATCGCTCGAACTCTCGAACCTGTTCTCTGGTCCCTTCGGCAGAAATATAGTGAAAATCACACCTTTTCGGTCGAACACAAAAAGACAACTCGACATGTCCTAAATAAATGACAGTCTGCGACACATGTTTTTAACACCTAGTGATAGTGACAAATTAATTAAGGTTAATTGATACAAAATAAGAGGTGCTGTAAGAGGTTTTATGCAAATCTGAAACAGACATTTTCTGTGGTGTTGTGTATATACCACCCGAATACTCGGACTATGCAGTTGACGATCCTTTTTCCGAAATTCAAGACGATTTCAATCGCCTGTCGGACAATTACTCATCGTATATATTGTTTTGAGATTTCAATTCACGTACAAAATCAACTGAAGATTTTATTACAGTCGATAGACGTTTTTTGGAAAACCAAAACTTAAGCGTTCTTTGCGATGAATTTGATACTGAAATGAGTAAATTTCAAAATGCACAAAATGTAAAGCTATTACGTTATAACACCGATAAACATAATAACAGTTACGGTAATAGATTTATTGATTTTTTACAATTAAATAATATGTATATATTAAATGGTCGAACTTCTGGCGATTACACCGGAAGTACTACTTGTAAAGGTACCAGTACCGTCGATTATTTTATATGTAATTCAAATCTGTTTAAAAATGTACTCGATCTTACTGTTAAAGATTTTTGTCCCATTTTATCAGATGCACATAATCCTATTGTTTTAACATTGAATACTAACCAAATTGAAATTGTTGAACATGTTAATAATACTGAACCATCTATTAAATTATGGGACAATAAGAAAAGTGAAAGCTTTTTACAGAAATTTGATATAAATCTTATAGAGGAATTAAATGAAAAACTTGACGTTTTGAAAAATAGCGACAATTTTAATCAGCAAAATGCAGATGATTTAGTTACAAATATCTCCTCACTATTTCTTAAAACTTCTGAGGAAGCATTTGGCTATAAAATTAAAAACAACAATGAAGTAGTAAATAACAATAGCTCTTGGTTTGGATATCAGTGTAGGAAAGCAAGAAGAAACTTTCATAGAGCGAAATATTTATATAAATTAAGAAAAACTGACGAAAACAAATATAACCTTAAAGAAAAAAGTAAGATATACAAAAATACTATGCGTTCGTTTAAAAATAAACATTTGAATAGAAACATTGATAAATTTCGCAAATTAAAAATCAAAGATCCCAGGAAATATTGGAATTTACTTCGTAATAATAACAGTCAATGCAAAACGGAAGCAAGTATCGATGAAATGTATGAATTTTTCAGAAATGTTAATTTTTCAAATGATGGAACAATTAATGACAATAACACATTTGATCTAGAAAATAATGAGCAATCAAACCAAAACGAATCTAGATCTATCAATTGTCCTATAACATATGAAGAGATTGATAAGGCAGTAAAAATGTTAAAAAATAATAAAGCATGTGGGTTAGACCAAATAGTTAACGAACAAATAAAATGCTCATATAGTTTAATGAAAGATACGTATTTCAAACTTTTTAATTTAGTATTTGAAAAAGGTGTTATACCTGAAATGTGGACTATTGGGATAATAAATCCAATATATAAAAACAAAGGTGATGCTAGTAAACCTGAAAATTATAGACCTATAACACTTCTAAGCTGTTTGGGAAAACTTTTTACCAGTATAATAAATAATAGGCTTACTACTTATGCAGATGAAAATAATATAATAAATAATAGTCAAGCAGGTTTTAGGAAGGGGTTTTCAACCACAGACCAAATTTTTGTATTACATCATTTAATCAATTACGTTAATAACAGTAAAAATAAATTATTCTGTGCTTTTATCGATCTCAAACAAGCCTTTGATACAGTCTGGAGAAATGGTCTTTGGCAAAAACTCTTTAATCTTAATATAACAGGAAAATGTTTAAATGTCATTAAAAACATGTACGATAACATTAAATCGTGTGTCAGAGTTAACTTTGAAGTTTCAAATTTTTTCCCTAGTAACATAGGCGTACGTCAAGGAGAGAACTTGTCCCCTCTACTTTTTTCAATGTTTTTGAATGACCTTAGCGATTATTTTGCAAATAGTAATGACACTATGGGAATCACGGTACAAAATGACCAAAACGCAGACGAAATTCGTGATTTTTTAAAGATATTTATATTACTTTACACTGACGACACTGTTATTTTATCTGAATCGGTTGAAGATTTTCAAAAATCATTACATTTGTATGAAAACTATTGTAAAACATGAAAACTTACTGTAAATACATCTAAATCTAAAATCGTAGTATTTTCTAAAGGACGACAACAAAACTATAATTTTATCTTGAACAACGAAAGATTAGAGGTAGTTACGGAGTACAAGTATCTAGGAGTTTTATTTTTGTAAAAGTGGATCATATACTTAAACTTAAAAGCTCATAGCATTACACGCTACTAGAGCAATGCATATTTGATAAGAAACTCAAGTCGACTTAGTTTACCAATTGATATCCAAATATATCTTTTTTAATAAAACAATTAAACCTATTCTTCTTTAATTGGGCGGAAATATGGGGATATGGTAATATAGAAGTGATTGAACGAGCACAATCAAAAAAAAATATTTTAAATATGAAACGATCCACCACGAATTATATGGTGTACGGAGAAACAGGCTGCCTGTCGCTATCTTTTGATAGAAATGAAAGAATAATAATGTTTTAGGCTAGATTAAAAAAGCACGATGTAAATAACCATCAAAAGAAAGTGTCGTCACTATTAAACAATATTATATATAATCTTTCAAAAAACTTAAGTGAAAATAATTTGAGAAAAAAAAATTTCCTTGAATTGCAAACTTAAGACAAATTTTCATAAATTGCGGTTTATGTAATATATGGGATACACAAAATTTCGGAAACGACAAGTGGTTGAAATTAGCAATTAGGAAGAATCTAAAAGATTTTTTTCTAAATGATTGGTATTCCGTTATTCAAAACTCCAGCAAAAGTACATTCTACAGAATATTCAAAAAAGAATTTAAATTCGAAAAATACCTTTTATCAACTCCTAAACCTTTTCTTCGTTACATGATAAAATTTCGAACACGTAACCATAGATTACCAATAGAAACAGGCAATTGGGCCCGAATACCAATCAATCAAAGAACATGTACTTCTTGTAACAATAAAATAGGCGACGAATTTCATTACTTATTTGAATGTGTTTTGCTTAATGATGAAAGAAAGAAATTTTTGAAACCCTATTATTACAGACGTGCAAATACATTCAAACTAGATCAACTAATTAATACAGAAAACAAGAGCGAATATTTGAAATTATGTAAATTTGTTAAAACAATAATTTTAAGATAATTAAAATTAGAACTCACCTCATATGTGATTACTTACATTCCAAGAATTACTTACATTCCAAGACTATTACACGAATATTCACAGATAAATCTTTTATTACCCATTGTAAAGTGTTTGTTTGTTATAATATTTGTCTAAATAGTATGACACTTTTTTCATTTAGCTTATAAGTATGAGTCTAGAAATGTCATTGTAATGGTTTAAAATATTATGTCGTACATAATTGTACATCACTTGTCAGTTGTTTATAATATTATTTCTTTTCCCTTTTTCTTTTTTGTAACTATTCTCATCGTTTGTCGATAAATAAAAAGAAAGGTAATATGAAACGAAATTATACCCTTAGAGAGTGTCCAAATTACGTGACTCTCCACGGTTTTTTGTGGTAACATATTTACTAAGAACTTTAACAATTTGTGGTTTTGATACATTGTTAATTGAACGTACTGCAGTTCAGCAAATGATATGAATAAATACTCTTTCTACGAATTATTTTACCACTCAAATTATATAATTATACATTGTACATTTGTTTAAAGAGCCTCTACTCACATTGTATTTATTATTAACCACATTTATTCATGTTAACATGAAATGTGTGAAATAAAGGAAATTTGACTTGACTTGACTTGACTTGTAACCGATTTGTTTGTTATGATAATATTGTTGATTTGCCGTTTATGGTAACGATAAAAAGAAAATAACTCGTGAACTTAGTGAAATATGCATGGCAATTACCTGGACGGCTTTAATAACAACCGTGGTTCATGTAAAGTGAATTATTACAGTGTTATCTATTTATATAATAATACTTGTACGTGTGTTTATTTTAGTAAATGACTACAAACAGATGCTGCTGTAAATGTTTTTTTTTTAAATATTTCATAAATTTATTTTTTTAAATTAAATTCATCCCATTATATACATATAAATATATTTTGAACATTGTTCAACAAGTTTGGTGTGATTGCCCAATCGAACTCAACCATGAATATAGACTAACACAGCGTACCGTTAATACTTAATTAAAACACTGGGATAATAATTCTGAATATGACATACTCGACGAAGAGATGTACTAACAAACAATTAAATTGACGCATTTATCATTCGACCGATGTTAGCAAGAAAACCGTAAGGCATATGATAAACGTAATAATAGTTCAACCTCGGTTGGCTCGAACTACCGATCTCTCGAACAAATTTGCACAGGCCCTCCGAGTTCGAGCGAACAAAGTTCATTAAGCAGGTAAATGTTATATGCAATATGCCGTTATTCTATTCAGTTCATTAATACTTTTATTATTTATATAAATGTTTAAAATAAACATTGTTAGTTTGATAAATACCTGATCAAACATTTCTTTGTCATACTTTGAAACATTCTTTTGTTATATAAATATTGTTTGATTTTATTAACCTGTCAATTGCATACTAATTATACGGTCAATGCACACAATATATAAATCTTCGATAGATTTTCGGGAAGTTCCGTGAGATGTTCTCAGTAACATATGCACGGGGGTGGAACCCCATATGAATCTCAAAAATGAGCATCGGTAAAAATGATATGTGAATTTCCGCTGCACCAGATGTGAAGCATAACACCAGATGTGACTGGAAAAATAGGCTGATTGCAGGGTAAGTTTTCATCTTTTTAAACATTTATATAAAATTCAATCCTTTTTTTAAGAAAATCGAAATGTGATTCTACCCTCCTGACTCTCCTCTATATTACCCCGATGCTAAACATTCAAACAAATCCTGGTTTAAACATTTATTGAGAATTGGCTACATACAAGGGAATCGCTGCTCAAAATTGCATTTGAGCTCCAGATGTGTTGAAGAGATTCATATGTGCATAACATAAAAAAGCAACATAATTACGCATCACTTTCATACAGCAATCTAGAATTCATTCTATTGTATATCATTCTGTAATAAATACTATTATCCGAAATAGACACATTTTCACTTGAATAACATAGTATCCATATAGAAAGAGATATAAGACATTCTGCATACGAAAGGTTTTGAACATACGTAGATATTTTGGGAAGACCTTGCTTATTTTGACTTATTGACGTCGTGTGTACTGCAATCTTTCCCTTTTTATGCCACCATGCATTAATTAATTAATTAATTATTCACTCGACTGCACTGTCTGCTTAATAGGGGAGTAATATGAAGCGTTTTTGAATTTGTTATGATGTTGTAAGAAAGTTTGTGATAAACTTTTAAAAAAAGATCAAAGAAGATTTGCATATTTATTTTCCACATCAAGAAACGTCCCTGCAGAATATTTACATGGTTCACTTCATGCCATGCCCACAGTCGTAATTATGGGTCAGTGCCTATCTGAATTTCATGCCTGCTCTGTAATTCTTTGAATGGTTTTAAAGAAACTTTAACAGCAAAAAACAAATTTATTAATGGGATATATAATGTGGAAATGGGTTTGCATAAAGTTTTGTCTGGTGCATGGACGTACTTGTTTATAAACCTTTTATTTTGTTTCATGTTATTTTGCGCTAAGAGGCACTGCCTCTATGAATCTTTTCATGAGTACCATTACTTGCAATATCATCCATTTCAAGTACCCGAGAAAATAACAGTAATCGTTAATAATAGACTTATTGATATAAATTTAAAAATCCATCTTTTGACATGCCATCAAAATGCTGATGAAACGGCGGTTAGTGTAATACTGGCGCGTCCAAATTATTTACAGCAATGTTTTTCTGTGTCTTTTGTCATCCAACCAATCAGGAACACTCAACACACTTCTAATTGGCTCATGTGATGAGAGGTTTACAATATCGGTAATTGACACGTTACATAAAAAGTAACCGAGGTTTCGGGTGGGGAATTTAATTTATGGAAAGAAGCCAATTATAAATTGAAATTTTATGTTTATTAAAATTCTCATTTCTGTTTATCATGCGATAAAACAGTTACACATGTATAATGTATCGAACTCTATTATTATGTAGAAATATCATGACCTGGGGCGGCATCTCGGGTTTTCCTTACAGACAATGTTCTCGACCCATATTCTGTAAAGAAAAACCTTCGATGTCGCATCAGGCCATGATATTTACACAAAACAGTCTGTCGCTATAACTATAACTTGTGGAATATTAAAGTGATAGATATTTTTATGAAAGTAAACATTATTATAGAAACATATTATATGACACGATAGCTTTACAAAGTTCAATACTTTCAGTTTGGTTTGTCCAAGTTACATATCATTTATCAGTGAATTGTTTATCATACGAGTACTATCCGCTCTGCGTCAACATTTTCATGTACTCGGGTCTTTTAGTATTTCTAATGCTAGCATAAGCTAGTGTGCTCTGTCACTGTGGTAATCAAACACACTAATGTTACAACTGAACTTTCCGCCAGAGCTGCAAAACCTATATTGTTTCTATACATTGGCTATTCAATGATTATATGGAAGTGGTCCGTAGTTTTGTAGATGGTTTTCTACATCACTTATGAATCCCGTCAGCACATCTGGAGCTCAAATGTAATTTTGAGCAGCGATTCCCTTGTATATAGCCAAATCTCAATAAATGTTTAAACCAGGATTTGTTTGAATGTTGAGCATCGGCCTGTACTTAGATTTCGTAAAATCGCTGTTTTTTTAGTCCGTTTAGTGACATTTTCTTCATTCACATTGCATATTTTGGACACACCAGAACCCACGACGAAAAGAATATCTCGATGAAGACTGCATAGAAATCCAAAACAACAAGGGGTAATATAGAGGAGACTCAGGAGGGTAGAATCACATTTCGATTTTGTTAAATGAAGGATTGAATTTTATATAAATGTTTAAAAAGATGAAAACTTACCCTGCAATCAGCCTATTTTTCCAGTCACATCTGGTGTTATGCTTCACATCTGGTGTAGCGGAAATTCACATATCATTTTTACCGATGCTCATTTTTGAGATTCATATGGGGTTCCACCCCCGTGATATGATTTATCTTAATCTGTATCTGCAAGTTTATTGTACTAGGCGTTAAAGCGCAATAGGGTGAACCATGGGTTTATAATTATTTCTAAGTGTTCAGCGTGTTGTAAGATCGAGACCTCGTAGGTCCATGTTTTCTTTTATCTATATTTTCAACATTATTAAAGCTTGTTTCTTTTTTTTTATTTGTTTGTTTTGTTTTAATATGATTTGCGCTTATTTTGGTAAAGTCTATACATTGTACTCTTTAATAAACACGGTTTAAGAATAAATATTTAAAATTCATTCGATTAAAATCGGTAAATGTCATTTTAATGCTGTAAACACAATACAAATCGACACAAAACAGTGTTTCTAAGTTGCTTTATATCTGTGTAGACAATAATGCAAGCTCTCGGCCATTTCCATTAAAATACACTGCAAAAATAAAGAGTAGGTCTAAAACAATGGCAGTAGTAGCGATCTAACCACAAAACTCTCGCACATAAGGCAATCACTTAACCGACTGTGATATTGCAGGATGTAATGACTAGCTTTGCCTTACGATGGTGTGACCTTCAAAACATTAGTTATATATTTCATATTAATTCTCGTAAACGACACGGACAAAACCAAAATGGGATCGAATATTTAAATGAGTGCTATAATGTATTCATAATTGACAGGTCAATAAAATCAAACTATAACCTATAATAATTGTGTTATTTACAAACATATTGTTTTCTTAAAACATTTGTGATTTGTTATGACCAAACTTAAACACATAAGCAATGAGTAAAAATAATCTAGGTACCTGAACAGTCAAATTTATTCATGTAAGATGCTGTATGAAAACGTGTTTGCAAATGAAAGAAGAAAGTTTGCCTAAAAAAATAATTTTTGCGCGAACAAACATCGCAAATATTTCCACGTCGATAAAACAATGTGACAGCACACAAAAAGGCATACATTGTGTTTATGGAAAAACTTCGTATAAACTGTCGTCAGGTCAAAGGTATTGTTACCATACTAAAATTACGTTGTCTTGCAGATATCTTTTGATTCTTGTAGTTTCTTTTACTTTGAGCATACTTTCTAAAATTTCAGTTTAAGTGGTTTTTACTGGAGAAAATGATTCTCATCAACAGTGATCGCCATGGCATAACGTTTTAAAACAAACACACCTGGTTACAAAGAGACATTTGAGTTTTCCTAACTGATGTAACTTACATGTTTGAAACTGTAAAAGTGTTTGAACAGAAACAAAACACCTACCAGCTATTAAAATTCTGGTAAATACTTGAAGGTACGATGTATATATATGTAAATATTGATATCCCGTTTTTACAGCCTTTTAATTATGTTGTATACTATATAGTATTTTACTCTCTACAGTTTTCTTAAATAGTTTTATTGACCTTTAGTAAAAGAGTGTCATGGGTCATTTAGGTTTAGCTTGTAAACATATGAAAATGATTCTTATTACAATGAGCAATTTAACTAACAAAGATGCAAACATCGAAACTGTTAGGAACGTCCAAAAGGAAAAAATGTAACAATCTCGGTGTAACTCAGTCTGTGCATTGACAGTTTTGATAAATACAAGCTAAGCTACCGTACACGGCCCTTAGCAACAGCTTTAACATGAAAATGGTCAAAGTTTTGATTTAGAAACTGCCTTAAATGTTTTCATATGGCAGTTTAGTTTTAAATCAGAGAAAAGTAGTATAGCGAGTATTGGATAATGTTGTATTACGAGGGGAAGTCAGAAATTATCCGGACTTTTGACTCGTTCTCGAAAACCATTCAACATTTTAAAAAAATCTTTCTACTCTTTTTCTTTTTGAAAACATTCTCCACCTACGTCTACGCACTTTTGCCATCTTCGTTCTTTTGCATTGGTTACTCTGGTTGCCTTTTGATCTGAGGACAGCTGTCTAGGCACCCACATGGCACTTACCTTGCTCATGCCTAGGTGTTCGTGTAAAATCTTGTGTGCCGATGCCTTACCGATGCTAAACTTGTTGGCTACCTCCTCCAAAGTTACCCGACGCTTTTTGTTGACAAAAGCTTTAACATTTGCTACCATTGTTGAGGTCACCGCCTCAGCTGGCCGCCCAGTCTTAGGCCTGTCACAAACACTTGTTCTGCCTTCACGAAACTGAGAAACCCAGTTGTAGAAGGTTGAACGTGATACACATTTATCAGAAAATCTTTTTTAAGCCTCTGAAAGATGTGGCATGGCTTTTCACCTTCTGCAACCAGAAACTTTATTACAGAGCGTTGTTCCTCTAACAAAGAGTCCATGATAGACGAAACACCTATCATATATCAGAGGGCAAAATACTGTGTATACACAACTATCATTGAAAATAAACTGACCACGTTATTGGCGAATGAATGTACATTGTAGTTTTCACCAATATATAATGTGTGTATATAGCTGCACGTGGAAAGAGAGGAGCATGAAAATTCCGGATATTTTCTGACCGTCCCTCGTATATAAGAGCCTCAGTAACAAAGTCTGTCATTGTTTATTACAAGTTTATATGTTGAAATCTTTCTGAAAGTATTTTGACAAATGTTTACATTATTGTCCGATACTTCAAAACGCATGTTTCTGATTGTAATAGGGAAACAGAAGCAATAAAAACAAGCATCAACAAATGTATTTAAGTATTCGTAGTTAATTACTGCTTTCTTTATAAATCATTTATACTTTTGATTCATGTTTATGTATGTATTAAATGTAAATCATTCATATTTTCTTCGTCTTTATACAAATAATCTATGTAGCTGGTCAACAGGAGTAATAATACCAATATATAAAAAAAGGCGATTCGTCTGACCCGAATAATTATAGAGGAATAACATTAATCAGCTGTTTTGCTAAATTGTTTACAGTTATCATAAATGAACGATTGAAACGTTGGGCTGAAAACACAGAAACTTTGACAGACGCATAATTCGGTTTTAAACCGAATTATGGTACTATTGATCCTATTTTTATATTAAATGCTTTAATAGAAAGACATTTTAGAACAAAAAATAAGCTCTTATGTTGTTTTGTGGATTATAAAAAGGCGTATGACTTAATCGACAGAAATTACCTTTGGTATAAGCTCATAAAGACCGGGGTGGACGGAAAACTGTTCTCTATTATACGGTCAATGTACGAAGATGTTAAACTGTGTGTCAAACATTTAAATAGTTTGTCAGATTTTGTCCGCTGTGATGTAGGTCTCTTTCAAGGGGAGATCACCTCGTCGATCATGTTCTCTATATTTTTGAAAGATATCGAAATGTTTTTACAAGAAGACCCAAATGCTTGTATTACACTAGACCAGATATATATGTATTTGTTGTTGTTTGCAGATGATTCCGTTCTTTTTTCTGAATCCAAAGAAAGTCTACAAAACAATATTAATAATTTACAATTGTATTGCAAAAAAATGAAATTTAACTGTAAATGTTGATAAAACTAAAATTGTTGTTTTTAGAAAAGGTGATCAATTAAGTAGAGAGTTCAAATGGTCATATGATGGAATTGATATAGAAATTGTTCAAAATTCAATTATTTAGGAATTGTATTTTCTAGCGGTGGTTCATTTGTACCAGTAACGAATACCCTTAGTTGAAAAGGCTTAAGGGCAATGAACTCTTTACTTAACATTACAAAAGAGTTAGATATATCTATAGAAATAATGTTCAATTTGTTCGATGCTTATGTTTTATCTATTTTGAATTATAATTGTGAAGTATGGGGCTTTAATAAAGCAGAAAATATTGAACGTGTGAAAAGAAAATTTTGTAAATGGTTATTGAATGTTAAAATGTCAACAAATACTCTATCATTGTATTCTGAACTTGGTAGATTTCCTCTGTATATTGAAAGATATGTTAGGATAGCAAAATATTGGTTAAAGTTACACGGCGATAAGAGTCAAAACTGCATTTTAACAACTATTTTAAGTTCTCAAAGAAATGATATATCAAATAACGCAAATGTTGTCAATTGGTCATCAAAAGTTCGAGACATGTTACAAAACGCTGGATTTGCCGAAGTATGGGTAACAGGAGCAGTAGTCCAGTGGTAGGACGCGCGCTTAGGGATCGAGAGGTCCCGGGTTCGAACCCCACTAGGGGCACTGCTAATTTCCTTGAGCAAGAAATTTACCTGCGATCGCTTCACTTCACCCAGGTGTAAATGGGTACCTGCGAGGGTGGTATAAATCCGTTGCGCCAAAGTGTCGGCTGCACTAAGCGGAGTTAAAAGACTCCCCAGGGAGATTGATAGATAGATACCAGTAGCCCGATGACCAGGGGTAATAGCTGTAAAGTCGGTGAACGTGCGTAAGCATGAAACTTAGACTATAAAATGCAATTACTTTATGGTTATTTCCAGAATCGGTTAATATTAACATTTTTATACCAGTATTCAGATCACGTCTCAGGTATATATATGTAACCCAATGGCGAACAGACATGACGTTATGCTCTTCCTTGCAATTGTATTCCAATGTTAAAGTTAATTATGAAAGGTCTATTTATCTTAATTTATTAGAAAATGCAAAACATAGACCAGTTCTTGCAAAAATTAGATTAAGTTCCCATACACTACATATTGAATCTGGAAGACACAGGGGTATTGAAAGAAGTCAGAGAATATGCACATTATGTACGTCCGGGGATATAGAGGATGAATTTCATTTTATATTAATATGTCCAATTTATAGTGATTTTAGAAGTATGTACATTTCAAGATACTTTACTGTTAATCCTAGTGTTTATAAATTCATACAATTGTTAAACGCAGATAGAAAACTGGTTGTTAGAAAATTAGCAATATTTCGTATCAAAGCATTTGAAAGACGAGACAAGTAGGTACATTAGCATATCGATATGATATTATTAATGTAGTAATTTATTTTTTGCATTCTCAATCAACTTGTTTAACTATGTCATAAATATTTGAATATAACTGATTGAATTTATTATAACATGATTCTTGATGCTTGCATTGTAATAATTATACATGTATATGTATGTTATGATGTTGGGTGTTGAGCCCAAGTCAGAAATAAAGTATATGTTCTGTTCTGTTCTGTAAACTTGTAATGAATTAAAAACACCACACACGGTTTAAGATATTAAGCCATTATTAGGGATACAATACAGACTGAAAATTCAGTGTGAGTTTTTAAGATGGATGCTATAAGTTTTAAATTGTCTTGCATGTAAAAAATTCTATAAGACATTAATTTTATTTATTTCTAACATCCGAATTATAACTCAGTATTATTGTTAACTGTTGTTATTTTATTTGATATTTTGCTTGCATTATTGATATTAATTGAATCATATTATAAACGGCATAGTTATTATTTATTACTTGGTCTGTAATTAGTCTTTATGTTTACTTTGATTTGGTTATCAGTGATATAATGTTTGGCATTTACACGAGATATCTTTATATGAAAGATAAGATTCATAGGATGTACTTTTAACTTGAGATCATTATTCAATTATTTCAACTAACCTTGATAGTCAAATTGTATTAAAATGTAGTAATCAATTAGTACATGTAGTAAGAGATTCTGAAAGCAAATTGCTTGTGACCTTGTCTAAATTCAACAGTTACATATTAAAGTTTTATAAAGTAAGATATATTTTTATTTCCTAAATATGTGTTATGTTGAATTTAACCCCTATTAAATAATTATACACAATAAACACTGTACAAAATATCGAGATGCATGCAATTTAATTTCATTCACCAGACCTATCCTGGTTTAAATCGTGATCTATTTGTTTAAATATTCAACATATAAGAATACAAAACGAAGCAGCAAAAGTCTATATTGCTTTCCCTTTAAAGTGATGGAGAATGGCAAAAAAAATATCGCCACAAGAGCACAGAAGAGACACGTATGTTCGTTCTGATTCTACTCTTTATGAGTCCGGAGAAAATATATCAAAAGTAGAAGTAAAACTTCAAGATCATTGAAATAACATTGAGAAATGGTGCAAAATAAATAATATGGCCTTAAATCCAGATAAATCAAAATGTATGGTAATAGGAACAAGACAAAAAGTAAACAATATGAGAAAATTTAATCTTAAGATAAATGAAATAGTTCTTGAAAATGTAACTGATCAAAAAGTCCTGAGTATTTTCATAGATAACAACTTAAAATGGCACTGGCAAGTTGACAATGTTTGTAAAAAACTTGACAGAAAAAATGCCTTATTGAAAAAAAAATCGTATTTTTTCACTTTGATATGAAATTATTGTTTTACAATACATATTTAATGCCCATTATGGACTATTGTTGTATTATATGGGGTAAAGGAAACATAAACTAGATAGATAATGTTTGTAAATTACAAAAACGACTTGCTAAAATCATTTAACAGCAACCCCAAAGATCTCCGTCAATGAAGCTATTCGAAGCTCTTAACTAGTTACCGTTCCTTGACAGATGTAAATACCACACGGTTTTGATAAATATCAGTCATCATTTTATTTCTTTGTGTTTACTAGTGAAGAAAGATCAATATAAACACTAATCAATTGCTTCTATTCTTAACATCCTATTTCTAGTGATATTGTTAGCACCATGAAAATTTGTTATCTACTTTGGTATAAATTGAAAAGAGTTGTGAAGTTGAGAATTGCAACAAAAGACTGTTTTAAATGAAAGATGTTTGCATTGTATTACAGTTGACGGTTCCAATAAGATATGATATGAATATATGTTGTAAAAATTGTTTGTTAAAAGTATGTTAAATCATTAAAATGTAAAAATGCAATGTTAACTTTGAAAGTAAATAATAATTCCATTTTTTTTGCTGAATAATGTTTGCATTTCTTTTTTTTAAATTTGAAGTGTACACATGTGAAATGAAAATATTTGTTAAAAAGAAATTGTATCATTAAAATGTGTAAATAAACGTATGTTATTTTTGTTTAACAGTGTGTATTTATTCAAAATATGATGAATATATAGAAGTACTGGTACTGATACTTAAAAACTTCCTTTAAAAAAAAGTACTGGTACTTCAGTAACGAGATAAAATCTAGTATTGGTACTGTTAATGGTACTGTATCATCAGTTATATCCTGAGATACTCCTGTTACATTTATGTTATGTGTCACTTAGGTCTGTAACATGTTTTTAAAAGGTTTGTTCATATTTAATTTGATATTAAAACGATAATTTTATATAAAAAAATATTGAAAATGTGACATAATTTAAAATATCAGTTGATGGTTTCGAAAAGTTTTGCGGTACTTGCAGACTGTAGCACTTCTTTACATATCATTCTGTCTTTAGAATGAAGTGTAATTTGAGGTGTCTGTTTACAGAAATGTTTCATTCTTACCTTATCACTTTTTTAAAGAAAACACCTGCTAATAATCTGGGTTTTTTTTCCTTCTATGCCTTTAAATTCAAATAAGTTAATAAATTCAAAGTTTTTTTCATATCATTTTGTCTCGAAATTTTCTTCTAATTGAAAAGTTACATAATCCGTGTACGTGTGTTTCTTATAACCCGCATTTGTTTAAAACGTTAACATTATTTTGGTGGATCTCAATTTGCTTATTGGCATTATGCATCTTTGTTAACTGAACTGTTGATACATTAATATTTGTAGTTGAAGTTTCAACACAAATAAACTTTTATTATTAATTTCTTCAACATACACACAACTTTAAGAATATTGTTTGAAACAAAAAACACATTCGTATACTTAATTATCAAAAAGTACAAAGCATTTTGTTTTCTTACTATGAAATATTGTGAGTACAGTAAAGCTGTTGATAAGTAAAGCTTCTGTTACCACTGTTTAAATGTTTACACATTTATGTCTAAAATCATATATTAACTAATGAATCGTTTCCCCATCTAGTTTTGTTGTCGAACACAACACTCATTCATTTTGTTTCTCGTTTATTCTATTTTTTTCTTTCGTTTGCTGCATTTTAGAAAACAAAGTTAGCGATCATCTAATGTCATGTAATTGATATTTCTGGCAATGGTAAGCATATGCAAAAAGATATTATCACTTTCGTCATTGATGTGTTTTTGCTTCCTGAAACTCTATATCTATTATCTCAGAAATTTATTCCAATATTATTGACAGCCAACAGTTAACGGTTTAACGACCTTAATCATTGCATCTTTAATCGTTTTGTAGAAATCAACGGGGAAGGATAATATTCCTCCCATTTGTTTCCTTCTTTTCCTTTGAATTCGTACTATTTAAGTCGTAAATCCATGCAATCATAATTTTGGCAATAAAAATAACTCTTGTGATCGTATAATTTGTTTTGTTGCATGGAGATATTAGTCCCATCATTTACAAATGAATGTTATTCTCTTGAGTCTCAGACTGCCTAAGACAAACGTTAATGCCTGATATTAATTCATCGCCAAAAGTTATTAGTTACAGAAGGTATAAAACATTCTTTCTGAAGAATGTTATTTGACAAAAAGTATGCCTTAGGCATGTTAACGCGCCTTAGCAAAATTTAAATGCAGTTGCCTCAACTTAGAAATTGAATAAGGAAGACACAAAAACATTGATAGATAATTTAGATTTTGTTCATGTTGTCTTAAACGTAATGTGTATGTAGATGAAAATCAACGCGCATTGTTTTTGGGGGGTTTTTTTTGGATAAACTGTCCACTGCACAACGATCTCCGACACCAATAATTAAACTCTGGTTGGAGCTTTAATGCTGTTATGTCAGAGACAACGAAAGACATTATTGTAAAATTGGAAAATGCATCTATGAAGATAATAACTTAAGAAAACTACACATAAACTGAAGAAAAGTATAGATGTTAAGTGTGATGCATTGTTTATAAATTATGTGAATATGACAGTTATTTTAGTTATTGTCCTATTTGTTGAAACAAACGTTTAATTAATGTATTTAAATACACTATTTTTAATTTAATAATATTAACTTTTTATCAACATATTTCTTACTTGTAAATATACTCACATGTTTTTATATATTTATACATCACTCTTTGTTAAATTGAAAATCTGATTGTATTTTGGGTTGGAGGCTTATATATCGAATAAACTAATTTCATTATCAAGTGTTCCTTGAAACGAGAGAATTGTATATTTGACAAGTATTGTAAATTATTATTCGATTAAGTATATAGGCCTTATTTTATGTCGTGAGATAAACCGTATCAATGGTTTGGTTACAACAAACTCTGTTTTAATTTGGAAAGACTAGAGCTAGTCTCTTTAGTTGCAAACCAAAGCTAACCCTTTACTGCATATAGACGTGTTTTGACGGCTTTCCGACCCCCTCCCTTTTTGAGGCCTCAACCTGTGAAAAATTACCCTATTTAGGCCCCAAACACTGTTTTTTGTTTTGGAAATATTGCTAGAAAAGTGATCACGTTTTAGGCACCGCCCCTATCAAAAAGATGCATCTGGGGGTTGCCAGAAAGGGGATGTGCCCCCTTCTGTTTGGGGGGGTTGAAGGGGGAGGTACAACCACTCATTGCCAAGAAACTTTTGGATTTGTGAGAGGCTAATAATGACCCCAGGTCGATCATAAGGTAATGTGTAACCAACGCTGAAAAGCCTTTGACTCTATCTCAATCCATTGAGGAGTTGCAGCTTTTTTAAATCAATTTTGATGAGAAAAATCAAGGCTAAATTGTCTTTCTTGGCAATTTTGAGATGTCCCCTCATTGTCATGGTTAAAGGAAAATTAAGATTGAGCATATTGTTACAAAGGCAATGGTCCAGTTAACACATGTGTGCCAAGTTTGATTAGTATTGAAGCATTTTTCATAGTTTCATAGCAGTTTTAACTTGTAACAGGAGGCTTTTCAATGAAAACGGCCATTTTTCATAATATGCTCATGAGGGAAAGGGTTAAAGTATAATTCAACTAAACTGAAGAAAAGTATAGATGTTAAGTGTGATGCATTGTTTATAAATAATGTGAATATTGCAGTTATTTTAGTTATTGCCCTATTTGTTGAAACGAACGTTTTTTGACGTGAACATGTCTTTATGTTTAATGAATGTATTTAAATGAATATCTGTACACTATTTTTAATTTAATAATATTAACTTTTTATCAACATATTTCTTACTTGTAAATATACTCACTTGTTTTAATATATTTATACATCACTCTTTGTTAAATTGAAAATCTGATTGTATTTTGGGTTGGAGGCTTATATATCGAATAAACTAATTTCATTATCAAGTGTTCCTTGAAACGAGATAATTGTATATTTGACAAGTATTGTAAATTATTATTCGATTAAGTATATAGGCCTCATTTTGTGTCGAGAGATAAACCGTATCAATGGTTTGGTTACACCAAACTCTGTTTTAACTTGGAAAGACTAGAGCTAGTCTCTTTAGTTGCAAACCAAAGCTAACCCTTTACTGCATATAGACGTGTTTTGACGGCTTTTCGACCCCCTTTCTTTTTGAGGCCTCAACCTGTGAAAAAATACCCTATTTAGGCCCCAAACACTGTTCTTCGTTTTGGAAACATTGCTAAAAAAGTGATCACGTTTTAGGCACCGCCCCTATCAAAAAGATGCATCAGGGGGTTGCCAGAAAGGGGATGTGCCCCCTTCTGTTTGGGGGGTTTGAAGGGGGCGGTACACCCACTCATCGCCAAGAAACTTTTGGATTTGTGAGAGGCTAAAATGACCCCAGGTCGATCATAAGGTAATGTGTAACCAACGCTGAAAAGCCTTTGACTCTATCTCAATCCATTGAGTAGTTGCAGCGTTTTAAATCAATTTTGATGAGGAAAATCAACGCTAAATTGTGTTTCTTGGCAATTTTGAGATGTCCCCTCATTGCCATGGTTAAAGGAAAATTAAGATTGAGCATGTTGTTACAAAGGCAGTGGTCCAGTTAACATTTGTGCCAAGTGTGATTAGTATTGAAGCATTTTTTCAAAGTTTATACGTCACGAAAGAAAATATCTATTTCCGTTATAGGAAGATGTAAGCCATGACCTTAACCAATAGTGCTGCAAATTTGATAAGTTTAGGAACACCTAACTGGTCCCCGAACATAAACAGGGGGGTTTTATATACCAAAATGTTCGTTTGAGTCCCTCGATTACTAAATTTGATTTCATTTCCTGGAAAGTGCTGGGGACTAAGAAATCCAATATGGCGTTAAAGATGGCCTCAAAAAAATATGAAAATCACAATTTATTTTAAATTACTTGAATTTTGGCAGTTAAAACTCATCATTTTTTCTTTCTTTATTTTTGTATCTATTGTGTTCCTAAAATGCAGTGTTAATATGTATTTTTAATGTTATTATATTTTTTAATTATAAAAACAGAAAATAAAATTACGGAAAATACCCGGAAAAATGCTGTTTTTAAAAATACTTGAGACAATTTCTTAATTTTTCTCTCTATTTGATAAAAATTTGATTTCTTATGACTGATTTTAAAGAAATCAACATGTTAAGCTTGACTTAAAAAATAATTATAATACAATTAGATAAAATGGAGAAAAAAATAGAAAATTGAGCTATTGTTACAGTCATGTCGGTGTTGACGTTGCCGTCAGCAAACTTTAACCGTGATCATTACTTTTTTAATCTTTATATACAGTCTTCAACTCTTGGGGCAAGACCTTTAGTAGACAAGACTAACCTTGACCTTCATTCATAAATGACCTTGACCTCTAAAGTCAAATGTATAAATTTTGTTTGTTTTTTGTTGTTTTATGCTATAAGTGGCACTAACTTTGTTATTTTTAATGGATTGTCCTCAAACTTGAACATAATATTTTTTTTAGGATAGACCTTCAAGTTAACTAGACAAACCTTGATCTTCACTTATAAATGACCTTGACCTTGAAGGTCAAATTATAGAATTTTTCATTTTTTCGGCGGTAACTGGCTATAACTTTGTTAATAATCAATTATGGATTTACTCCATATTATAACACATTTAAGGATGAGACTTTCATGTATATTTAATTAAATTGACCTTGGCTTTTTATGACATTGACCATGAAGGTAAATTATTAAATTTCCACTGATTCTTGCTACAATTGACTGTAACTCGGTAATAAATTAATGGATTATCTTCATACATTGACAAAACAACTTTTTGGACAAGATCTTTTAAAAGGCGAAACTGACCTTCTCCTTGAACTTTAAAAAGCCTTGACTGTGAAGGTGAAATTATTAAATTTTGGTTAAATTGTCATAATTTTGTTATTTATGTACGGATTTTATTTATACTTGAACACAACTAGACTTGTTACCAAAAGATTTATTTAATCATTAAGATGTGACATTGACCTTTAGCTGACCATGACTGTCAATATCAAATTAATGAAATTCTCTATTCTTTCCTTTTTGGTTTTGTAACCGGGGACTAAACTTTTTATTTATTGAATTTTTATAACCTTTTTATTTTCAGAACCCCTTTAAGGGATCAGGACCCTTTAGCTATTAAACTTGAATTGACCTTAACCATGAATGACATTGAACCTTGAAAAGTCAAATATTGAATATTTACATATTATTCAAAATAATTGGCTGTAACTTGGTTATTTAAATAATGGAAAACCTTTTTGGACAAAGGCCATTTCTAAAACGTTGAACTTAACTTTTGACCTTTAAATGAATTTGGACCATCATGGTTCAAAAGTATTTGAATTTTGGGGCTGTGGCTCTTGTAAAATTCAAAACCTAATATTTTTAAAAATTTTCATTTCATTACATTTTATAGGAAGTGGTATTTTAACATAAATTGGGGGGAAAATTTAATTTAAATTTAAATTTTAAAAAATACCCTTCATGTTCTTTATTATAAATATTTTTTTTCTTTTTAATTGAATTTTTAACAACATCTTTCAAGCATATATAAAAATTTCCAGCTTTACTGGTTGAAAAGGAAGACCTTAGATTCCCTTTTCTGTGCTTTTTTTTCAAGGCAAAGAACGGCGCACCTGAGAGAACCACCGACGTTTGCGTCGTAAGCTAGCTCAGGGACAGGTTCCTAAACATGGAAAGAATTTCCAAAGTCCCTTCGGGATTCGAACCCCAGCGGTGAGGGGCAAATTTGGTTTGAAGTTAAAAGGACCCTAAAAACCAATCGGGCACAGGACGCCCCAACTTAAAATTGTTAAGATTTAGCTTTTCTTTTCCTTGTGTTATTAACACAAAAAAATGTTTCTAGCAATATTATGTTACTGAATAGGTGGGCTAGAAAATACTATTTTTACGCTGTTGCAAATTGTAAGTTTCCGAAAATGCAATAAAATCAAAACTTTAATATGTTGAACTGATTTTTTGCATCGTTTAATCAAATGCAAATGTTTTTTCTTGCATATCAGACGGGTGTATGTGCTAGTTTGTTCCATGTTGGAAGTTAAAGTAAGATTAGTTACATGCTGAAAAGAACACCATTTTGGCAGGTTTTATAAAGAAACTGCATGTACGAAAGTCCGGTAGGGCCATTTCAACTTCATGAATTCCCGATTTCATCTTCATGAATTCACAATTTAAAACCGCTTTCAAAATACGGAATTCACGAATTCATGATTCAGCTTCATGAGTTCACGACTTCAACTTCACGAATTCACGATTTCAACTTCATGAATTCACGATTTCAACTTCACGAATTCACGCTTTCAACTTCATGAATTCACGATTTCAACTTAACGAATTCACGATTTCAACTTCATGAATTCACGATTTAAACTTCACGAATTCACGATTTCAACTTCATGACTTCACAATTTCAACTTCACGAATTCACGATTTCAACTGATATCTTTTCACCTGTGGCGACGAAAGTTGTATTACATGTACATACGCTTCTGTAATAAAAATAGTAACGGATGAATTGCGTTTATTTCCATGAAAAGTTAATTTATTGAGGTTAACTATTTAAAATATGATAGAATATATTATATTTATAGAAGAAAGACTTGTTTGCTGTTCAGATCGAAATATCTGTCTCTCGCCCATGGGCTACCCAGCAGATAGATGGACTTCGTTAGGTAACCTTAAGACGGATATTACAGTCCGAACTACTGCATGTTACTGATATTATCATTCTGAAATGCACTTGATGTGCTTACTTTTATATAACAATTGCTTGTCCTTGTCGAAATATGAAAAATATGCTACTAACTTTAAAAATAGAATTCGCTCTTTGCGCACAATAATTACTTATACCGGGATACAATTTTGTGTGGATTTTAATTAATTTAAATTGATATCCATTTTTAAATCTTAAAGGCCCATTATGCATCAGAAATGATTTCATTTTTATTTCTTAAAAAGCTTTTTCATGTTCGTTTTCTTTTATAGTATCCAAATAAGTACTCATTGGCTTATTACGAGAACCATCTTTATCATCTGTTTGTTTATGGCAATAAGTACAATTATAGTGTATTAGTATTTTGTATGGAAGTCAAAATACTACATTGTGTACCTTGTGCTACTTTTATAACAAATTATTTCACATTTAGGGCTACTTCGGTAAAGTAACAAATACCCTACATTCTCTAAAACCATTATTAAAACATTATAAAATTTATTTTGCCCTTTCTAAAGAAGTAAAAATATATTTGTTTCTGAGGCATAATAGGCTTAGTGAAGGGAATTATTGGTCACTGTATCAACCATTTCGTCTATATTGTACAGTGTCTAATGATGATTTGTTTGTTTCCTATAGTTCGCTTTATGTGAAATTATTTTATATCTAAGTTTCTAAAATGTCTTAAGATCAGTTTTGTTCAACATGCAGGCTATGTACATTTTTGACGCGACTTATTTATTACCCCCCTGTTGCTTATGGAAAGGGTTATAGGAATATGTTTGCAAAACATTCGTGTCAGCTCCACTACGTTCAAGCTGCTAATAAGTTTTTAAAAGAGGGTCATTATGGCCCTGTATCGCTTACTTGAGAAATATTTCTGGGAAAGGTCACAATTCTACGATCCAATAGCCAGTAAAAAGATCGCATTAAATTGTCATTTTTTAAGAGGTAAAACATTTGCATACGTCCACTAAGCTACTACATGCCAAAATATCAAAGCCTTGGTCATTGTAATTTTACAAAAGAAGCTTAAAATATGTTTTACTATGTAACTCTACTAAAACCTAATGACCTTTTTAAGAGTAGGCTTTTGACTCCAAGTGCATGCCTTATGTTTCTTTTGAAAAGGACTCTACAAAAGTAATATAAACCATGACTGTGGGGTCAAAATTGGTCCTACCCAGGGGGTCACTTAGTTTATATTGATTTGAACATAGGAAAATACATTTAAGTCTTAGTTATAAATTTATGAAACTACAATGCTAAAAGCTTAGACAGATATTCATCATTGGGCATTCTAAAAATATCTTTTTAAATCAGCTAGGGTCAAAAATGCAAACCCAATGTGACCTCATTTCTGACTTTAAATCAACACTGAACAATTAAAAATTAGTACCTTTTCTGGCAGTATATATCAGATGAGCGAGCAAGGGCCACCAGGCCCTCTTGTTTTCCTATTTAACATGGAAAATACTTATTTTATAAAAGTGACAATATTACTGCATTTCTAAACATATTTGATAAAATGATGCAAAGAAATTCCAGCATTAATTTCTATAGCCTTAAATTTTGTGTATCTTTAAATATTGCAAATTTCCAACATTATTAAATACATTTGCTATGTACCCCATCCACTCAGTTGCATACTAAAAGGAAAAATTAAGTAAAACACATTTTCGAAAAAAGAAGCTGAATTCTTAATGTCGGATTTTATATTTACTGAAAAAATATGCCAGCAAGATTTTATATGTATGAAATATTTTGAGGGAAAAGAAAAAAGTACAAAAATTGACTGTTAAAACATTAAGTGGTTTTAAATAGAAGAAATTACTTATATTTTCCTCATATTAAACAAGTAGGGTATTGCTATTCAGCAATGACTCTGAAATATGTAACAAAGAGTAGATTCAATTCTTTTAGACAGTCAAAATAAAGTAATCTGGAGTATTTTGAAATTTCAATAAAATTATTATTTTACCCCACCCACTTAAAAACACATTATCCTAAAAAATATACTAAAATGATAACTTTCATTGGCACATTTTATTTGTGAAAAAGTTGTTTTCTGTGAATCAGTCATAAGGAAACAAATCATTATTGAATTGCAAAAAAGTAAGAAATTGTCAAGCACATAATTATTTAAAAAACAGTATTTTTTTTAAATATTTCGCCAGAATGATCTGTTTTTATCTTACAAAATCTATTAACATTACTAATAGATACTAAAACTAAATTTAAGGAATATATTTGATATTAAGATGTTTAAAAACGAATATTTTAATAGTAAATGGCGGCTTAAGCTGGCAAATTTAAGTAATAAATAATAAATGGGAAATTTTTATATCTTTGGGGGCCATCTTTTGGGCGCCATTTGGATTTTTAATTTGACCATTAGCCCCTTATGGGAAAAAAAAAGAAATCCAATTTTTGTAAATTTTTAGGGACCCAAAACCCAACATTTTTTGGGAAAATGGAAAACCCCCTGTTTATGATCGGGGACCAGTTACTCCCCTAAATAAGCGACTTATTGGAGCCTATTTACAGCACTAAAGAGTCATTTCCATTTTGTATGTTTATTGAACATTTTTGTTTGATAAAATATACTGGATGAAAAGGTTTCAAATAACACTGATTGAGTAATATAAAGAGCACTATCTTAGCGTAGCCCCGAGTATTAATCAGATTGCCGAGTTTTTTGATGTTCTTTCTATTTTGGTTTCCTAGTCAACCATAAAGACACGTTCTCTGATGTCACAGTATGGAATTCCCCAGAAAAAAAGTAACAAATGAACGAGGATCTGAATATGATTTTTCTGTCGCTTTCCGCTTCTCTGCCGTCACAATAAGTAAACCCTAGCAAAATGAGCCAATTAATGGGCATGCCCTGGAGTGCCGGTAACTAATACCTGCCCTCCAGTTAACGCACTGTGCATGTATATATACGATTTAATTTAATACAGTCATGTTTAGAGAGAGAGAGCAGAATAAATATATTTTATCAAGTATACAAGCTAAATGTTGATGCTGCACAGCAAAGACGCCGCAAATCCAAAAACATTTACCGAAATCCGCCTAGTCTACAGTGCCAAGAAATACTCTGCGACTGGCCGAGGCATAATTAAATGTTTGTACACTAGATTTAAAATTTTCAATTTAACACCTTTTTATTATTTTTAAAATGCAATTTTACACTTATCCGTGTTTGTTGTAAAACATGTTCTATATGCCGTCGATACAAAATCGTGTCCAGCCTATAACTTCGTTATTTGAAGTCGAATTTTAAAACTATTTCACAGAAATGATCACCACATTGAGACGACGTGTCGCGCGCAACATTTGGGTCGCTACCTTGCCCATTGTTTGGCTCTGTGCGTACTATACTACGTTATACTTAGTAGTCTGACTTAAATAGCCAGTTTCATGTGTAGGTAGATAGATCTCATTGCGTAGATATGCAGTGCATAAGAACAGTAACTCTGCCTTGCCTATTTTTAGAGTCACTGCCCTTTTTTTATTTTACACTGTTAACTTTTTCCGGGACATTTCTGTTAAACTACAAGAGGTATCAACAAGAAACTAAGTCTGTAGATAAATCTCATTGAATAGAAGTGCAGTGCAAAGAACAGTAACTCTGTCTTGCCTAATTTTAGAATTATTGCACTTTGAACTGTGTCCAGGACATAACTCTGAAACTACAAGAGGTGTACTTTTCTGTGTCCAAAACCTATGAGGGGAGCATCACCCAGTTTAAACCGGCTATTGTTTTTTGTGTAACATATTGATATTATATTACATGTATAACAAGATTAAATATATTAGAGGTCAAATCATTGCGACTATAGCATCTTGATTGCAATGAAACTTTGTTTAAATTAAGTTTATGTTAAGACCGGGCTTAAGATAGCCTAAGCAAAAGTAACTGTTACTGAAGATAGAAAGTCGGTTTGCGGTCAATAACTAAATTTAGAAATTACCTATTTTCATCAAAAAATTTTGTATAGCATTCTATTTGAAAGCCTCACTTTGATTTACTTTTGAGCAATACATGCTTATTTCTTTTACTGCTTCATAATTGGCTTGCGGCCACGGCCGCAAGCCATTTGTTTTGGAAAAGTTGTTCCGGTAAGGTGGTTCCTGCTTACATTTGTTAGTGCATGATTGAACGGGAAACCAGTCTATGTTTCCGCTGCAATCGTGTTAATCGCATCTTTTCGGCCCTTTCCGTCACTCTTCGGATTAATGATAATAGCCTAGGCAGTTCCGATTGCAATCGTGACAATTCGGGCGATTCCGTCATACTGCGGAATCAGACGAAGTAAATTACGGAAATCTAAGCTATTTAGTTACTTCGGTAATCCCAGTTTGTTTATATAAATAGGATTTCTATTTTGACTTGATTTATCGGTTTAAAGCGTAAGTACGATAGAAGGAAGACATAAATTATAAAGAAATTGTTCCGTTTCAATTCTTTTTCAAGACGCAAAAGTTAGTTTCTTTTATAATTGGTTTTTGTCTTTATTAGTTTTATACAATAGAGGGTGGTTACTGTAGTAGTATTCCGTCTCCAAAATGCGGTAAGCAGTCCTGCTTACCAAAAGATCGTGACCGAATCACACAGAATATTAGTGCATGATCGAGTTATATTTAGATCTACTGAGTCTTTTATTTAAACGCAATTCTAACGTAGAGTTTAAACGTCTTGGTGAGGTAATCTAAAACTAGCCCATGCATATCATTAACATTACCACGTGCTGATCTACAGATAGCGTATCCTGTGTTGTCGGTATATTTGTGATCATAGATATTTTAGGTGTAACATAGTTGATACATGCTTATTAATTGGTTCATGTAACGAAGTCTTTTAGTGCATTGACTTGTCTATAAAGCTGCTATACAACTGCCAAAACGAATGACTCTCTCTGCGAAAAAAGTGGAAATGAAATGTGCACACTTGTTTCCCTTCAGTATGATAGATAGATCTCCACGTGGGAGAGCCAATGTTAGTATTTTCACGACTGATTATTTTCTTTATTAGTTTTATACAATAGAGAATAGATTTCAAATCGTTTTTGACAAAAAATATTCGTTTTTACAAAAAAAAGTTGTTACTGTTATCGTCAGCATGTTTCTGTTCAGTTATAATCAGTGGACTTCTGGTCCTTCTTTTGTCCAAATTTGCATGCATAACACTGGTGCTCAAACAAATGAGCATAGGTGCTCGTCCAGTCTTGGGCTTACCCTACCTATCCCTTTAAAAGTGAAACTTCTTTTTACGAGAAAAAAAAGAAAGAAAAAACTTAATAAACCCTTTATGATATACAGATATCGTAATTCAAAAAAATTGTGAATTTTTTATTTTGAAATGGATGGGATGATGGCACAACTGAGCAAGCCTTTCCTTTTAAAAGGAAACTTTATTTTTAAATTCACATTGAACATAGCACATAGTTATATTGTATGTTGCTTGTATTTGTATTTCAACTACAACTAAAACTTTCAACAATGGCGATAATTGAAAACTTGGTTTCGTTGCCATGTTTCTTGTTAAAAATGTTTTCCCATCAGTTATTGCAGAGAAACAAATAATAGCATTCATCTAACAATCCATACAAGCAAAATGATTCTTTTTACTCAACATTTATGAAAAATGTAGTATAAAAATTATATTATACAGCTGCTTTAAGTAACAGTACTAACCATACAAGGGATTGCTTTAATGAATTTAGAACCTGCCCTTTCGTTAACATGTTTTTGCAATATAAATGGCCTTTCTAATTTTCTATTTTATAAAACAATATTTCAAAATCTATGAACACACAGTATAGTTTTTTATGAAAACATAATGTTGGTTTTCTGTGTGTGTGCTTGTGTGTGTGTGTGTTTTTTTTTTCACCGTTGTTTTTTTTTTCTTTTGGAATCCAAATTGATTCTCAATGATTTTGTAATATTTGCTAGATCATTTTGTAAGTCGATTCAATAAACCTTGAGAATATCTTTTTGCAATATAATTTATAAATGTTATCACTCTGTAACTTCTTGCTTCATTAATGTCGACCCCCTCCCGTAAATATTGGTACTATAATTCCAGACCCCATGACATTAGATATTCTCCAGATTCGAAAATTCTGTTAAATAATTTTAGTATTATCTAAGAAATAAATAGAAATGAGCGGTTGTGTATTTCCGCGATCAGTGTATCAGTACCATTACTATTATTATAATTTTGTGAAAAGATCGGGATTCGCTCCTTTTTTCTGACATAGTTATTTTACAGTCAATGACTTCATCATAATAACCACTTTAGGTGTATCATCGAAACAATATAAAAATTTTAAAAAAATATGTATAAGTCGCCAATATCAAGATTTTCTGCTGTTAGTTGAGATTTAGAGTATTGTTCTGTAATTCTTGTTCAAAATTGACGCGGCTGAGATTTGCTTAAAATATTAAGATTATTTTTCTTTTTTTAGTTATACTTATACTTTTGTATACGTTTGATCTTGTTATTATTCTTCTTTGCATTAATAAATTCTGAATTGTATATAGTTTATATTATATTTTAAACAAAAAACATTCCTTGGTTTTTTTAGTTGTTTTCTTGCGGTAAAACAGTTCGAGTTGAGCAGTGTTTTATTATTATTATTATTATTATTATAATTGTTTGTGTTTACTATTTACGTTCTTCCAAAAACATTGTGAGAACATTCATTTAATACCTGAGTGAAAGAATTTACAAGTGAATCAATATCATCGCATAATTACATCCATTTAAAATATATATAAAAAGACAGATTGCTTTGTGTTAAGAATTGAATAGAATTTATTTATTTTGGTTATATCCCATCGGATAAATGTGTTATTATCAGACAACTCTCTATGACTTTCTCTATTTTGCGATTTCCTAAAAATATTTTTTTGTTAAACCCGAGTTCTCCGAAAACATATAATCAATATAAAACAAGACACAAGTAGGATTCTGGCTTATTATTGAAAGCATATATATCGACAATTCTAATTCAAAATCAAGATGTTGATACTCATAAATAGCCTGACGTCTGTAATACGTACATCACTTTCTAGGAGTAAAGCCTTTTTGTTAATTTGGAAAAAAAAACAGCAAATTTAAGAAACATCGACGTACCAGAAACTGACGTCTATTCTTCTGAGAAGCACTGGTTGAAGGAAATCCAAAACGAAATATATGTGTAATATCACTCCATTTTTTTTTAAAAAAAATTTGGATATGACACGGGTAAGAAATAATTTACTGTGGAGATTTATACAAATAAACAATTTTGTAATGTTTTAAATAAGTTAATGAGTAATTATTGTTAAATGTTAAGATAATCTTTATACAAAAAGATACTAAATATATTGAATCGATTAAGAAATAAACATTCGAAGTCGTATCAGTTAATGTAACAGTTATTGAACAAAAATATGTTTTAAGATCTAGAAAGTTACGTAAGTTAGATATATAGCTTAATAGGTTTTTTTTATCAAATGTCAATTTTCCTCCATTTCTTAATAAAAAAGGGGGGAAAAGTTATTTTATATATCAATGATCAAACAAATTTAATAAGTTAACAATTTTCAAAGAACAAAAACATTTAAAGAATATTAATTAGGAAAACTTATAAGATATTAGATTAAACAGAATTGTATGTATGATAACAGTAGAAAAAAGTACAAATGTTTACCCCCCCCCCCCCCCTATGTATGTATATACATTGTATGAAAACCATTAATTAAGCACTGAGTTATTTCAAAACATGGTTAGAAATATGGTAAAGAATATTACATTAAACATAATTTATGTCATACATGTAAAGATATACAGGTTAGCTTTTGTGTGAATATTTATACAAGTTTTGACTTCAAGTATTTCATTGTTCGCTTTAACATTGACCAGGCAGTCTATTACATAGATCTACCATTCCATTCATGTACAAGACGTTTGAAGAAAATTAACATAACATTGATTTATTATAGTCTGATACTATCTTATTTATTAAAACAAAATTATAGTTTTAAATTATATACATTTATTTAAATAACCCATCCGAGCTACGGTGTTGAGTTACAACAGGTTTTTAAACGGTCTGTTTATATTTACGGACTCCTGTGGGAATTACATGTACACGCGATCGGATTACGCGAGGTTCGTTTACTACAATCAGATATGTTTATGAACGGAATATAGTTAATAGTTGTTCACCGCGGATTGTATCTGTTATGTTTAGGTGTATATGCATCAAAAATCTTAAGATATGGCGTGCCTTTTTGCTCGAGTTTTAAGGATAAGACCGTTAGGTCAAATTGTTATCAGCGGAATACAAGGTTGGACTAAATCTGTAACGTATTCCCCATCGTTATCGTCACGAATGGCTTCATCATCATCAGCAGCATCAAAGATGGACATCAGTGGGATATATCCACCAATTGTTACACCTTTCAATGCTGACGAAACGATTGCATATGACAAACTGCAACAGAATATGGAAAAATGGAATAAAATTCCGTTTAGAGGTATACATGATTGTTATTTTTATAAATATGTTCACAGGGACTTGTACACTGGTTGACTTTCGTTGGATGAATTTCTGTACACAAGCACGAGGACATCATGCGGGTTTGGCGTCATATTAAGATTATTTTTCTCGTGTGTTCTATTAATTGATGTTTATTTTGTATTTAGAATAAGAAAAAAATAGGAATACATATTTCAAAATGATAAATATTTCTAGAAAATTTAAATTTTACGTTATACAAATTAATTATTAGAATTGTCATGATTTTTGTGTTGCCTCTACGGAGTAGTGGCGACATATAGGGATCACTTCTCCGTCGTCTGTCTGTCTGTCCGTCTGTCCGTCCGTCCGTCACAAAACTTGTCCGGACTACTCCTCATAAACTACTGGTGCAATTTCATCCAAACTTTACAGGAATGATCAGTACCATGTCTACTTGTGCATGTTGTCAGCATTTTCCGGTTCAATGATTTTTGTCAGAGTTATGGCCCTTTAATAATTTTTGATTTTAAAGTTTGTCCGGACTACGTACTTCTCTTATAGCACTAATGCAATTTCAATGAAACTTGACAGGATTGATCTGTAGCTCAAGTCCTTGCGCATATTGCACGGGTTTTCCGGTTGAATGATTTTTGGTTGAGTTATGGCCCTTTGATAAAAAGGTGTTTTTTCTGTGTGTTGCCAGATACGCAAAAGCATGTCCGGACTACTCCTCATAAACTACTGGTGCAATTTTATCCAAACTTTACAGGAATGATCAGTACCAAGTCTAGTTGTGCACTGTCCGTCTGCCTGTCACAAAATTTGTCCCAACATAAAATTGGCCATCATGAGGCGACACATGTGATCACTGATTGCTCTTGTTCTGATATTAAGTGCTATTTTTCTTTTATTTTTGTGCATAGGTTATGTGGTTCAGGGATCAAACGGTGAATATGTGTTCCTTAGAGAGGATGAGAGAATAGATCTCGTGCGCAGGGTGTCCGAAATGGCGGGAAAAGATAAACTTATTATAGCCGGTGCAGGCTGTGAATGTATGTTAGTTTATTTATTAACCTTTCGTAATCATTACGTATGATGGTGTAACAGTTAAGAATTAAATATTCACTATTCAGGGGAGATGATGTGTAAGTGGTCGTTAGAACCGCGATACGGTATTCCGGGGGTCCCGAGTTCAAGTCCCGATCAGGTTGCAAATTTTTCTTACCCTGTGACATTTGGCGCCTAACAGAGGACCGTGATTGACTATTGCCCAGAGTTTAAATTACATTGCTCTGTATCTCGACGACAAGTTTGAATGTATAATTTTGATATAAGTATCACATTTCGACATGATATTAACACTTAGAACGTGTTTGTGAATTTAACAAACCGTTCAATTTGACCTTGTTATCATCGTTTTAGTAACATTGTAAAAACTGGTTTGTAAGAGAGACACTTTTGCTGGTTGTTTACATTAAGTAAACCATCTATTGAAATTAATTTACATGTAATTTAATATATGATAAGAAAGAAAAATAATGATCATCATATATTAATTAAACGTTACTATAGCCAAAGTGACTCGTATGCGGCGCGCGCAGATTTTCTTTCAATAGAAAATATTTATCATTTTTCCTGCAGAAATGTCTTCGGTTCATTTTGCCATATATCAATCCATGCAGGAACAGCTTCTTTATTCGATTCTGATCCCTTAATTATCTACGTGCAGCTATACTTGGGAATTAATAAGCGTGTTGCAGTGTCTTTTTCCAACAATATATTCATTGCCATCAGAACGAGTGAGATTAACTTGAGTGTAACATATGAACAGGCCTCATGCTTATAAAACTTTTTTCTGAGTTCTGTCTCAAATCTCAGGATTTTCATTGGTCTGTGTACATTCAGGTACGTATATTAACGTTAATATACGTACCTGGTACATTTTAAGACAGTTTCTGACCAATCAATTTCCTGGGATTTGAGTTTGAGCTTTGAGAATTTCTTTTAAACTTGGGTCTTGATGGTCGTCTTGTACGCATGTCGCCTATTTAGTAAACCAATAATTGTGCGGAGTCAACGACGTTATGGAATAAGCTACTGCGTGACATATTCCAATTCATGATGGTGTTATTTTGCATACGAAATGTGGACTATATTTATAACATTTACAGCAAAAGTTTTACATTATTTTGAATCATCCCTCGTACATATCATTGATATGCAATAAGGAAATTCAGTTTACACAACTGTAGATCTACTTTGCTGTTTTACGACTGCTGAATTAAATTGTCCTTTTCTGAACATGGTCAGTGAACGCCATCATCATAATATTTTGGTCTTACATGCCAGTATAGTGTGAATTAATACTAATCGGAAAAAGACGGTTTTGAGTACGTTAAATCCAAAACTTTTTTGAACGATTCTTTTAATAATTAATAAAGCAGCTCTTAAAGTTTGATAGATATAAAACGCTTTTCCGAATTCCCTACGTAGCGAGTACATTAAATTTTCGCTAAACAGTAACGGGGTAGGCAGACGTTCACTGGTTAAAGAAGAGTTTAACTAGATGTGTGACTGAATAATTCAAAATGTCACGGAACGATATTAATTCCTTATCGAAATTTAAGTGATTAAAACAACGTTAAACCTTATAAATGGGACTACGATAGTGCTCTTCGGCAGAATAAAATATCAATTTCTGCCGTGAAGGCCTAAATTAGCCTTAATTTTTGCAATGATTGCATTGCTTTCCATGTAGTAAAGCAAAAACCTATACTATAATGTATTTTAAACGATGTCGTATTTTTTAGCTCACCTGTCACAAAGTGACAGGGTGAGCTTTTGTGATCGCTTTTCGTCCGGCGTCCGTCCGTCCGTCGTCCGTCCGTCGTCCGTCCGTCCGTCCGTCCGTAAACTTTTACTTTAAATGACATCTCCTCATAAACCACTAAGCCAATTTCATCCAAACTTCACAGGAATGTTCCTTTGGTGGTCACCTTTAAAAATTGTTCAAAGAATTTAATTCCATGCAGAACTCTGGTTGCCATGGCAACCGAAAGAAAAAACTTTAAATATCTTCTTTTAAAAAACCATAAGAGCTAGAGCTTATATTTTTGGCATGAAACATCTTCTAGTGAGTGTCTACCAAGTTTGTTCAAATAAAAGCCCTGGGGTCAAAATTGGCCCCGCCCCGGGGGATCATTGATTTTCCCTATATGCATATAGTAAAAACTTAAAAAATCTTCTTTTAAAGAACCCAAAGAGCTAGAGCTAAGATATTTAGCATGAAACATGTTCTAATGGGTTTCTACCAAGTTTGTTCAAATAAAAGCCCTGGGGTCAAAATTGGCCCCGCCCCGGGGGGTCATTGATTTTCCCTATATGCATATAGTAAAAAGTTAAAAAATCTTCTTTTAAAGAACTCAAAGAGCTATGGCTAAGATATTGAGCATCAAACATGTTCTAATAGGTGTCTACCAAGTTTGTTCAAATAAAAGCCCTGGGGTCAAAATTGGCCCCGCCCCAGGGGGTCATTGATTTTCCCTATATGCATATAGTAAAAACTTAAAAAATCTTCTTTTAAAGAACCAAAAGAGTAAGAGCTAAGATATTTAGCATGAAACATGTTCTAATGGGTGTCTACCAAGTTTGTTCAAATAAAAGCCCTGGGGTCAAAATTGGCCCCGCCCCGGGGGGTCATTGATTTTCCCTATATGCATATAGTAAAAAGTTAAAAAATTTTCTTTTAAAGAACTCAAAGAGCTATGGCTAAGATATTGAGCATCAAACATGTTCTAATAGGTGTCTACCAAGTTTGTTCAAATAAAAGCCCTAGGGTCAAAATTGGCCCCGCCCCAGGGGGGTCATTGATTTTCCCTATATGCATATAGTAAAAATTTAAAAAATCTTCTTTTAAAGAACCAAAAGAGTTAGAGCTAAGATATTTAGCATGAAACATGATCTAATAAGTGTCTACCAAGTTTGTTCAAATAAAAGCCCTGGGGTCAAAATTGGCCCCGCCCCGGGGGGTCATTGATTTTCCCTATATGCATATAGTAAAAACTTAAAAAATCTTCTTTTAAAGAACTCAAAGAGCTATGGCTAAGATATTTAGCATCAAACATGTTCTAATAGGTGTCTACCAAGTTTGTTCAAATAAAAGCCCTGGGGTCAAAATTGGCACCGCCCCAGGGGTCATTGATTTTCCTTATATGTGTATAGCAAAAACTTAAAAAATCTTTTTTGAAAAACCCAAATAGCTAGAGTTAAGATATTAAGCATGAAACATCTTTAAGTGAGTGTCTACAAAGTTTGTTCAAATAAAAGACCTGGGGTCAAAATTGGCCCCGTCCCGGGGGTCATTGATTTTCTTTATATGTGTATAGCAAAGACTTAAAATCTTCTTTGAAAAAACCCGAATAGCTAGAGTTTAGATATTAAGCATGAAACATCTTCTAGTAAGTGTCTACAAAGTTTGTTCAAATAAAAGCCCTGGGGTCAAAACTGGCCCGGCCCCAGGGGTGTCATTGTTTTTAACTATATGTGTATAGTAAAAACTTTAAAAAAAATCTTCTTTTAAAAAAACCCAATTAGCTAGAGCTTAGATGTTTAGCATAAAACATCTTCTTATGGGTGTCTACCAAGTTTGTGCAAATAAAAGCCCTTGGGTTTAAATTGGCCCTGCAACGTTGGGGGGGGGGGGGGCTATATACAGGTGAGCGACCTCAGGGCCATCATGGCCCTCTTGTTTCGTTTACACAGCAACCAGAGATACCATCGCTATGTGTGAGAAGATGGCGAAAGTTGGAGCGGAGGCGGTGCTTGTTGTGACGCCATCTTACTACAAGTCGCTTATGTCAAACGCTGCACTAATCTCTCATTATACCAAGGTATATCTCTACATTCCTCTTACTAGGTAAAATTGTTCACAGGACCGACAATTTTTGGCTTTGGCCCACCTTTTGAGAATAGGTGAAAATTTATTGACATTAATAAGTCATCTTTACTTACTTTTTGGTCCATTAAATGAAAAACTACATATAGTAAATCTATAGACAAGAGACTGTTTGTAACGTAAATAGATTGTGTTTGAACTTGAATATATTTCGATTATATGTTTAAACCGAGGATGTTATTATACTTTTATTTTTAAGGTTGCGGATGCAAGCCCAGTGCCTGTCATTTTATACAGTGTCCCGGGAAACACCGCGATAGATCTAGCACCGGAAGTAGTCATTCAGCTCTCGTCACACCCAAATATAGCAGGAGTAAAAGATAGCGGAGGTGACGTAAGTATTTTATTTGTCACTATATATATCTTACATTATTTTTTTCATTTACATTTCCCGTCGCAGTGTCTATCTTTACTGATAAATCTGTTTGTACTGCCAGTGTCTCTTCACAAGTTGATTTCCCTTATCTCAGATATTTTGTTTTTCAGATTGCAAAGATAGGATACATGGTGCATGCAACAAAGGGAAATGATTTCCAAGTTCTTTCTGGATCTGCCAGCTTTTTACTGGCTTCGTATACATTAGGTAAGATCAAAATGGTAACATCTGTAAGTCCTTTCAGGATCTAAAGTTGTTAAAGTGACAAAATTTCTGATATGGACAAGATTTTGTGGCTTATTATAATCAAGTGGAGTATAACTGAATGGAATCGTCACCAAAATGATCGTTGCTCATTGAAAATAATTAAACCGAGATATTTTAGTAACATTTGTAAATAAAACTAAACAGTCGGTAATAATAAATTGTCTTTCAAAAATATTCCTAAATATATGGAAAAAAGTGATCCTTCGGAAGCGTTAAAACAGCACAATTACATTAAAATTTCAGACTCGGTTTGATTGAATCTGTACGTACATGAGGGATAATGAAAAAGTGCACCATCACTCACGCCCCCTAGCACCGGCTTGATCGGTACTAATTTCACAACACCTAAAAGTGCTGGACTCAATGAAAACCTGATCCGGTCAGAGATTTCTTGTATTTTTTGTTGTTGTCAATCTTAATATCTAATCTTAAAGTTCGTACTTTTCCCAGGTGGCGTTGGTGGTGTTTTAGCTCTAGCTAACATCTTAGGTGAGCAGTGTTGTGACGTAGAAAAACTCTTCAAGGCGGGAAAAATGGAGGAAGCAAAGTTATTACAACATAGGTTAATTGATCCAAATATAATGGTAAGTCAATTAAAAGACATGTTCTATCTTTTTCAATTAGAAAATATTACGTAAGACTGAAGATGAAGTCCTTTCCATACATGTACAGGTACATGTATTATAAATTTTAAAGTCCATGAATTAGAATTACAAACGCTGTTTATAATGCTTTGAACTGTCAAAAAATACTTTTCAGTCAGTTGGTTTTCGATAAGATGAATAAATACCTATTAACCTTTACATTGGACCAGACAGTATAATTAGAGTATATGAATTTGGAAATGAGTTATCATCTCTTTTTTAATCCTGTACCTATCTAGAGCTGTGGATACCATTATACATGTATCTCCAGTGTTACACAAGAAACATTTTTTATGATTCAATAATTCCCAAGCTCAAGTAAATGATAAAAGATTTAATGGTTATAAAAAAAGCCTTTATGGAATAAATTAAATATTTTCTGTTTATACTAATAGGTAACAAAGAAGCTGGGCGTGCCAGGTTTAAAGAGAGCCATGGAGATGTTGGGTTACTATGGAGGTCCTTCAAGGTCACCACTTCAACCAATCACAAAACAGAATGAGGAAGCCCTCAGGACTGTACTGACTAATGAAGGATTTTTGTAACAACTATGAATATGGATCTGTATTAAGTTATATTCTCGCATCTATAGATCTGCACATTTGATTGATTGATTTTTTTGATATTTAAAAAAAATGCGTATGCATATACAGTGTATGTATATTCAGAGGGAAAATTAGTAAACACAATATAGTGATAATGATAGTTCTGCTGCTAAGCCTGTATATCTATACATTCCGCCATTTGATAATAGAACAACAACTGTGATAACTGAATATTTAGAGAACGGAATACAGTGTCAGAAGAGGGATTTTTTATTTACAGTGTAAAGCTCTCAAATTTAGAATGTTATAACAACATTGTTTATCATAAGAATGTAATATTTTAAAACATTTTGACTTGATAGTAAATAGAACCTCACAGTGAATATTGAATGTTTACTACTACGATATGGGTGGTTCTCCCAAATTTTATAATATACATTTAATACAATGTTTTGTTATTTTATATACAGATTTCTGTTGATATTTCTTACAGGAAAAAATGTACTCAAAGTTATACAATGTATATTGTTATATGCAATCTCGGAATATTATAATTGAAAATTGTTTATCATTTTGTTGAAAATACATAGAATCACTAAATTAACATTTGTTTGTTTTGTAATAGCATAGTCATGGGACAAAATGCCCTGTAAAAGCTCCAGTGTCAAACAATGATGCATGCTACTGCAGAATTTATTGCCATGTTGGGTTACTACAGAATTATTGCCTGTTACTTTTACCGTAATGGTCCTAGCTTCTACATAATTTATTTATAATCTATTCCGAGCTATTATTGCTATTGCTGGCTGCTGGTGTCAAATGTGAGACAGCATCGTCATGCTTCCAGTCTTCACTATTCAGTATTACACTAACTGTTACACCGAGAAGAACCATTAATTTAGCTTGGTAGATGTTGCACATTTCTATTCTATGTCGTTTGTTGGATTCAAACCTACAGTGCTGAAGAGCTTGGCAAAGTTTTTATTATCCATCATTGACAGCCTAAAGGATTTATCTTGAAATCAACCTTGAATTTGACTAATAAATAGATTTCCCTTATCTGGTCACATAAAGACTTGAATGTTATTTATTTATAAAATCTAATTTTTTGACCTGTAACATATCACTTTCTAAAGCAGATAGTATTTCAACAAAATGTGTAAAATAAACAAGAAACACTAGACAGGAAATGATAAAATTTAATACCTTAACCACAAGTTTCATTTACAAATATATAATATTGCTTAATAACTATATAAAGAAAAGCGAGTAGTAAATGTTTATGTGTAATTGTGAATAATATAATATAAAAGATTTGTTTTTTCGTTACATTTCAATGCATAATGTATAATGTATTTATTACAGATAGAGATATGTACCAAAGACTTTGCTAAAGTCAAATTTAGTAACAAATAAAAAAACAAATAAGAATAATTAGGCATATATGTAGCAAAGACTTTTCGAAAGTCAAATTTAGTAACAAATAAAAAAACAAATAAGAATAATTAGGCATAATCTATAAACAAGAACATGGAAAGAAAATTGGCTCAGCCTTTCTGTACATTGTCATACATTGTAATCAAACAGTTTGACTTTTTTTTCTTTGATCTGAGATATAAAAAAATACAAGTGAGAAGAAAAAAAATATTAAAGAAAAAAATGTAAGAAATTTTTGCAGACATAAGAATAAAAAAATAACATGTCAACATATATATTTGATATACGGACATAACTTACTGCTTGACTGATTTAATTTTAACAATTAAGATATATACCAATCACAACCACATTAATACATGTGAAATATACAGGTACATGTAACTGGAAAAACATTAAGAAAATGTATAAGCATCTAAACACATACCTACTGTGATAACTTGCATGTTATTTTTCAGAAAGTTTTAGTTTATCTTATTGCTTTCAAAATTATAAGGATTATATTGCAAACTTCAAAGTAACACCTGGTGTCAAAACCATCTCTGCTAGAGCTTAGAAATGCATAGAGTCCAGTTATTCCAACCCATTTAGTCGCCTCTTACGATCTCGCAGAGTTAAAGGGTAGCTGCAATTCTTATGCCACATCTATTTAAGGCAACCCCTCAGCCCCGACTTACATTTAAGTGAATAATCAGAAATAAGTCCCTGGTGCAAGACTCAAACCCTTAAAGGTGAGGGGCAAAAGATTCAAAATAAGCAACCTTAACAACCTGGCCATAAACGCTCCTCCCCTATCATGATTAATTGATAGTGAAATTGATACAAAAGCCTTTATATCAATTAGGAAATAGAAAAATTGTGCTTGCATTTTCAGACAAAATTTCACCATTTTTTATTTATGTAAAAAGTAATACAAAACCATATGAAAGATTTTAACTCTATTCTATTTTCTTTTAAGTAATTGCACCTATATTGCAAGAAAAACAAGACAGTAATTATAAGAAAAGCTAAAATAGTGAGGTAAATATGTCAGAAAAATATCAGTGAAAAATATAAACCCAAAATGTGTGATATCAGTTTATACATACAAAAGAAAAAAGCGAGTTAAACAAAATATAGCTATACATACTAACAATGTAAAGCCCTGTACTTAGCTGTGTTTTAAGTGTTTTCTTTTCTTTTCAATAATGTTTGAAAAATTAATAAGAATGAAAACTTTTAAAGAACAGCAAAATGCATATAAGTTTATATATAATAAACCTGTACATATGTTGATATAATAGTAATAATATGCAATTATAACATAGCTAAATGCTGAAAGTGTATTATAAATATGCAACTATATGTACTGAACTAGTTATCTGCACATACTTTTATAATGAACTTTATATATGTACCTTTTTTCTTAGCAGATAGAAGCCCATTCTTTATTCTAGTGAAATAATTTAAAGTGATAATATGAGTAATATTAGTGTGACTAAATTGGCTGACTATAATATAAGAGCAACTATGCTATTTTCAGAGTAAAATTTAGCAGGCTTTTCCAGTATTAGATATAAATTTATCTAATTAATAAATTTAAGTGCCCTTTCCATCCCTTAATTATGTAATAATAAACAGATTTAATAGACCTTCTCATCCATATATTATACATTGTTTCTCTTTTTTAATGACAATAAGCAAAAACTTCACATTCATAATGTAATGTATTGTTTAAGTACATCATTTGTTAAAACTTCCTTAATTTGAAATTAAATGAATACCCTAAATAAATTATTTTATATAATATAATAAGTAATTTGTAGGCATTTTCGTTGTACTTTTGAAACAGACCTGCCAAATGCCTAACAACTGCCATCTGGTGTTCCTTTAATACATGTGTATACTTGCCAAAAAAAATACAATCTCATTTTCATATTAACAAAAAAAGGATTCTTACCAAACTTAAGTATATTCTTATTGTAAACCATTCTACAAATAATTCTTATTTACCAGATATTTCTACAAACAATTCATATTGACCAGATATTTACTACTTTTAATCTTAATAAAAGTTCTTATACATGACACAAACATTTTTAATGTATCAAATATTTTATACAACCTATAACCCAATCCCAGTCATTATAACTAAAGAAAAATAATTCTACATGTACTTTGATACTTAGTCTTATAGCACCACTGACCTTTACTCACTAATTAAACAACTATCAAAAACTATACACACAACAAGAAACACAAACACAATGAAGTTTATAAATATACAAATTTGATAAATAATCCCAAATGTTTTTTTTAAATCAAAAGACAATAAATTACTGGTTGACACAAAGTTTGATACCACATGGCTCATATTACTAGTTGGCACAAAGTTTGATACTAAATGGCTCAAATGACTTATTTAACACAAAGTTTGATACCACATGGCTCAAATTACTAATTTGCTACATGGCTCAAAGTGCTGGCTGAAAAATATTTTGATACCACTAAGTGACAAAACTCAAATTAATAGTTGGCACATTACGTTCCATACCACATGGCTCAAAAAGACAATAAATTACTGGTTGCAAAAAAGTTTGATACCACATGGCTCAAATTACTAGTCAGCAAAAAAGGTAATATCACATGGCTAAACACGATGTTTGATACCACATGGTTCAAACTAGTGGTTATCACAATGGCGTGATTTAATGGTAAACACTTAGTTTGATACCACATGGCTCAATTATTACTGGTTGACACATTAAGAAAGAAAGTTTGACACAACTTGATTCAAAATCAACTGTTTCAATTTGATTATTTCGAACAAATTACAGACCTTTTTGCACACATCTGTATTTATCTTAATGAATAAACAATTTCCATACAATAATTATGTAATAGGTGGTATTATAATGTATCACAAAAGCTGTCATTATCAAATACCATGAAAAAATATGTAAAATATATCTTAAATATCATGGGTTGTTTGTATAGCACTAGAAAATATAATGTATCACAAAAGTGAATACTAAAGTATAGGTTAACAATAAAAAAAGCGCTGCTTTTAAAGTAAACTGGTTGGACACTTACATCTCAAATATATATTTCTGTTCTAAGGTTAATTACAAAAGAAAACTACACCATTTATAACCAACAATATCTTATTGTAACTGTGCTACTATTAATTTTATAGTTTTCTTATATTTTCAGGAAGCTGATTATACTTAAGATCTAAGACTAAATCAGTGTGTTTGTAAATTATTTGACTTATTCTTTTCTCACTGATAATGCCAAAAATGTAATGGAAATCTTACCATTTTATATTGCTGGACAAATATTTTTTTCTTAAAATTTCCTTATCTCATTTATTTAATTAAATATCTTCAGAATTCAAGAATAATAGACATTTATGTATAGTGGCTTATACTGTAACATTTATTTTTCTAAAACCAAACCAAACAGAATCTTTGTAATGTCAGTGTCCTATCAGATTTTAAAATTTGATCATGTTGGCTTAAGTAGCAAGTACAAATATAAATAGTTAACATTGTATAAAACAGCAACAGAATTTAATAGAGAGAGAGAAAGAAAAATAGACCAATACGGAAGCACCAATTAAATAATGTATGCATAGTGTATTAAACTTATCCCTACACACTAGGTATACTACAACTTATTTTATTATTACATTATTATAAACAATACCAAATTATTTCTTCATCAAAGCCACTTACATTTTGTTACATTCTTTAATGGTTTACTTAATCCACATTATATGTTTGACAAGACATGCAAGGGAGAGAACTCTTCACCATATTATTTACAAATCAGATCTAAGTTGAAATCGAACTTCAATTTTACAAATTTATTGTTGCTCAAAATTGGCATATATTTTCATTTTCTATGTTCAAAAATTCAATCGATACACTCACTTATTATGTAAACAAGAGGGCCATGATGGCCCTAGATCGCTCACCTGAATTATCAAACTCATCCAAACAATTACCTAGACAAGCATTCTGACCAAGTCTCATGACAGGTGAGTCAAAAATGTGACCACTACAGTGTTAACAAGGATTATCCATATTTGAGCAGTGCGACCTAGTTTTTTACCCAGGTGACACATATTCAAACTTGACCTAGAAATCATCAAAACAAACTTTCAGACCAATTTCCAGGATACTTGGATCAAAACAGTAGCAACTAGAGTGTTAACAAGATTTTTCTATTTTTAGCTCCGGTGACCTAGTTTCACATGCGATTTCGAACTAATCCAAGCAATTACCTAGACAAGCATCCTGACCAAGTTTGATGATAATCGAGTCGAAAATGTGACCACTAGAATGTTAACAAGGTTTTTCCATATTTGGGCGGTGTGACCTAGTTTTTCATCCAAGATGACCCATGTTTGATCTTGACTTAGAAATCATCAAAAAAAACTTTCAGACCAATTAACAGAATATTTGGATCACAACAGTAGCCACTAGAGTGTTAACAAGATTTTTCTATTTTTAGCTCATGTGACCTAGTTTTTCATCCGAGATGTCCCATGTTCGATTTATTCCAAGCAATGACCTATTCAAGTTTCCTGACCAAGTTTGATGACAATTGAGTCAAAATTGTGACCACTAGAGTGTTAACAAGGTTTTTCTATTTTTAGCTCCTGTGACCTAGTTTTTCATCCGAGATGACCCATGTTCGAACTCATCCGAGCTATCACCTAGACAAGCATCTTGATCAAGTTTGATGATGATTGATGCAAAAATGTGACCGCTAAAGTGTTAATAGGTTTTTCTATTTATAGCTCCGGTGACCTAGTTTTTCATCCGAGATGACCCATATTCGAACTCATCTGAGCTATTATCTAAACAAGCATCCTGACAAAGTTTGATGATGATTGGGTCAAAAATGTGACCACTAGAGTGTTCACAAGGTTTTTCTATTTTTAGCTCCTGTGACCTAGTTTTTCATCAGAGATGACCCATGTTCGAACTCATCCAAGCAATTGACTAGACAAGCATTCTGACCAAGTTTGATGATGATTGGTTCAAAAATGTGACCACTAGAGTGTTCACAAGGTTTTTCTATTTATAGCTCCTGTGACCTACTTTTTCATCCGAGATGACTCATGTTCGAACTCATCCGAGCTATCACCTAGACAAACATCCTGACCAAGTTTGATGATGATTGGGTCAAAAATGTGACCTCTAGAGTGTTCACAAGGTTTTTCTATTTTTAGCTCTTGTGACCTAGTTTTTCATCCGAGATGACCCATGTTCGAACTCATCCGAGCTTTCAACTAGATAAGCATCCTGACCAAGTTTGATGATGATTGAGGCAAAAATGCGACCGCTAGAGTGTTCACAAGCAATTGTGGACGGCCGGACGGACGACGGACGACGGACGACGGACATTCACCGATCCTAAAAGCTCACCCTGAGCAAGCTCAGGTGAGCTAAAAAAACAAAACAACAAAGTTCCCAAATAAAGTCCATATGCACTTCTGAAATCTGTACTGCATTTAAATCTCATTTTTTTGGTGCTTTTATCACTTTTATAAAGGTGGAATCATTATACCACTATAAAAATGGTATCATGTTCCAATCTAGATGTTTATACAACATGCACAAAGGTGGTATCATATTCCACTATCTATTAAGGTGGTATCATGTTCCATACTAGATGTATATGTAAAGGTGGTATCATGTTCCTCACTAGATGTATATGTAAAGGTGGTATCATGTTCCTCACTAGATGTATATGTAAAGGTGGTATCATGTTCCACACTAGATGTATATATAAAGGTGGTATCATGTTCCACACTAGATGTATAATTATATAAAGGTGGTATCATGTTCCTCACTAGATGTATATGTAAAGGTGGTATCATGTTCCACACTAGATGTATATATAAAGGTGGTATCATGTTCCACACTAGATGTATATTATAAAAGGTGGTATCATGTTCCACACTAGATGTATATGTAAAGGTGGTATCATGTTCCACACTAGATGTATATATAAAGGTGGTATCATGTTCCACACTAGATGTATATGTAAAGGTGGTATCATGTTCCACACTAGATGTATAATTATATAAAGGTGGTATCATATTCCACTATCTATTAAGGTGGTATCTTGTTCCACACTAGATGTATATGTAAAGGTGGTATCATGTTCCACACTAGATGTATCTATTTAGGTGGTATCATGTTCCACACTAGATGTATATATAAAGGTGGTATCATGTACCACTATAAAGGTGGTATCATGTTCCAAAATAAATGTATATATAAAAGTGGTATCATATTCCACTATAAAAGTGGTATCATATTCCACTATAAAAGTGGTATCATGTTCCACTATAAAAGTGGTATCATATTCCACTATAAAAGTGGTATCATATTCCACTATAAAAGTGGTATCATATTCCACTATAAAAGTGGTATCATGTTCCACTATAAAAGTGGTATCATGTTCCACACTAGATGTATATATAAAGGTGGTATCATATTCCAAACTAGATGTATATATTGTATATATAAAGATGGTATCATGTTTTTGTCATACTCTACACAAGATGATAATGGCATCACAACAAAATGTTCCTTTTACAAAAAAAATGTTTCCTGAATTTGATCACAGTACATTTAGGCCTTTCTTTAGTTATTGCCAAGAATCCAGGCTGAAAAGTTGCCCTGAAAAGATAAGAAATTAAAATTAAATTAAACATTAATTAAAACATGCTTTAGAAAAAGTATTATGCAATGAAAATTCTAAACACAACATTTGAAACTGAATAACGATTCTGACTGTGAAAAAAACACTGTATATGGAATTTAAATTCAGCTTAAAAACCCCAAAATTTAAAAAAAAATGTTTTGGTAATTTTTTTTTTTTTTTATTTATTGTTCAAATTGTCAAGAGTGAAAATTTAACAATTAAAGAAAAAAAGTATATGAAATCTTACACACAATACAACGTTACAAATGTTTATTGATTAATGAAAAACAAGGTAACAAAATGTTGACTTACCGGGAAGAAGTATATGAACAAGAAGACAAGCAGTATGAGGAGAAGAACAAGGAGACCGATGATGAAATACCACTTGTAGTTGGCCCAGATAATGTAACGCAGGGTCTTAAATGGTGATGTAAACCACAGGAACGATGTCTCTGGTCGACTGAAATGTATAACATGCCTCAATGTATAAAATGCCTCAAATTTAAAAGAGAGCTACGCAAAATAATAATCAGATTATTGTTTCTTGAGAATCAAGAACAAGATTACTGGCCAGTACTTACATAATGCAAAACAATTCCACTGGCATTACTTATAAATGTTATCATAATGTAATGTTCTTATTCGAGGTATGGATATTTAGTCATATCAACACTGTCATAATGATTTTTAACTAGAGGTCTTCTCCACCTCTAAGAAGGTTCCCCATGTATCACTCCAGCCTTTGGCAAGCAAGAAGTAAACAAATACCTGATACCAATTCAAATCTAATGATCTTAAATTAAGACAACTGTCTGTGTACTTGCAAGCTAAGATCAATTATAGAAGTGAACTTACTTTGGAGGCTCAAGAACTGGGTTCATGTTCGGTTCATCTCTGGCTTTACCTGCTGGTCTAACATCCGCTTCATCCTTGGTAATCAGCTCAATTTCCATTTCAACTTTACCCTGAAAGTATACAAAATAATAGTAGATACTCCTTATCACATCTAATTCTTCAGTCTTGTCATATAAGAGCAACATCAAAATAATTGATGTGTATGTCAGAAAAAGGTCACTAAACAGTTTTACTGGTGAATGTAAAACTATAGCCCAAATGCTCACCTAATTTAAGGCCCAAGTAGGCACAAGAGAGGAACAATCAATCAAGCTAGATGAAGTGCTTGCTCACATGAAATTACTTTCAGTCTCAAGATATCAGGCTTACAACCCACACTGGTAAGCACTGATGGCCAAGATTTAAATACATAATTTAAATCTTAACCACTCGCACACAATCAAGGTCAATGGATCTTTTTAATACTATCAGTCAACAAGAAAATAAACAGAGTATAGTACCGCTATTCTTCTAATCTTATTTATATAAATTGGAATAACTCCTTATTAATTACTTACAGTTAGTTCTCTATGACCATTCTTCTCATCATAGACCGGCCAGAACCCTCTAAGTCTCTTCTGTTCAAATAATGACACAGTCTTCACATTTGTGTTTCCCATGGTGATGTCCGGTAACTGTTTCAGATCACATGATCCAGCACGTTTGGAAGGCATTGGCATATTGTTTAAGTTAAGTTCTACAGTACCTGTATAAAGATATAGCAGTACCTTCAATATTTTTCTACGATTTGACAAATCATTTGTTATTCCATAATATCTTTCTGATTAGCAAAATCTTGGTTAGATATAGCCAATCAAACACATTTTCTTTCTGGCATTTTTGTACTTTGTTTATATTTCCATACTCATAAATTAATCCCTTTAATATTGGATTAGAACTTTTTTTCCCATGCAATTGACTCATAAGCTATAGTTTTATCAGTTAATGAATACTTCAAAGAGGTATCTGTCAGGGGCAAGCAGCTGTGTCCTTGATAAAAAACAAACTTAACACTAATTGTTTAGTACTGGTTGATTCCACTTGGATGCTACAGATTTGAGAATAAGCCTATTAGCTAACAACTTCCAACACAATCAAACTAAAATAAATTTTGTAACTATACACTAAAGTGTTTATCATTCAAACTTCATAAAAGGACTGATTTAATTTAATGAGTTTAATTTATGTCTGTTATCCAGTTTATCAAAGGCCCATTATGCCTCAGATATGCTATCATTTTAATTTCTTTAACAAGATTTAAGTTTTGTATATTGTTAAAAAATACTCATTTGCCATATAGATCTTTTGCGCTGTTAGCAATTGGTATAATTATAGTGAATTAGTATTTTGTATGGAAGTCAAAATACTACTTTTTCACATTTTGCTACCTTTGTGACACATTAGTACATGTGTAGTGCTATTTCTTAAGTTGTTTAACATGCTCTAAATCATTATAAAATCATTTTAAACATGTTTGACAATTAAAATGAATTCAAAAAATTTGAGTTCTGAGGAAAAATGTACCTTTAAGAAATTTGATTAAGAAATTAAGAACTTATAATCTACAAACTACAGTAATAAAGTGTTTACCGAGAAAGTCGTCAAATGAGAATTTGTCGTTATCCCAGACCTGTATCATAAATATAGCTGGCAGACGCTGTTCTGTCTCATCTAGACTCCAAAACTTCTCCTGATAAAATACAACAGGACAAAACATTATATATACACACTATCAAATATTCAAATAATAAAATTTAAACCCAAAACCTGAAGAATTTATGTAATGGATTCGTCCAGCTATTATTTTTGGAACTGTCAATTTTCAATATTAGGGATATCAAGATGAAAATCTAAATTTGGTCCAGAAAACTAACCAGAGAGTATAATGTAAATGTCAATGAACAACAATGTCAATTAGGTGCTAACTGTTTTAAGAGATTTTATTACAATTATTCAGAAACAGTGACCATATCAAATTTGTTTAAATATAAAGAATTCTTTGAATTTTCAATAAAGAATTGCTTTCAAATGTAATATGAAAGGAACAGAACAGAACTGATACTTTATTTAGATTTGTGCAATAATTATATATCATCTATAATAAGATAACATTTACAAACATAACATCGATATAATAATGGTAATGGAAATCATATTTTTTCACAATTCATCATCTAAACGGCTAAAGTTCATTTCTAAATTGGGTAATTTAACTAACCACAATGTTAATGGCCAAAAAACAAAGAGAAACAAGCATAATTTGCATTAAGAACTTTTTACCATTTTCGTACAATTTCCTCCATAAAATCTTACCTTTTTCTTCACAACCATACAGTTCTCAGCTGGCATAAACTCAAATGGGAAAACAAATCTCCAGTTAAAGTTTCCTTCCCCATTTAGTGACCTTTAATAATATAACAAACATTTTACCAATGATATCACATTTAAAAAATTAATCAATTTCATTCATGCATATAATTATAATACATTGTATTCAAAAACTTCAATTATTTTGTAAAATAAAACTTAAAAAAAAAGAATTTGGTTTTAAAATGTCTGAGTAAAAAAAAAAAAAAAATTAAGATAATGTGACCATCACAATAAAAAATGTTATAATAAATTATAAAGACAATCAAATAACTCATAATATGGATGTTATATAATACAAGGAAAGTTTCAAAATTCTTTTTTTGATCATTTCATAATTCAACATAAATAATCAAAGCAAGAAACAAGAAACCCAGATGCTTCCCAAATAGGCTTTGGGCACAGAAAAGTAGTTTCTTGTTGATACCTCTTGTAGTTTCAGAGTTATGTTCCTGACAAAATTCAAAGTGTAAAAATGAACAAAGGGCAATAACTCCAAAGTTAAGCAAGGAGAGTTATGGTTCTTATGCACTGCACTTCTACTCAATGAGATTTATCTACCAACAAAGTTTCTTGTTGATTTTTTGTATTTTATAGTTTCAGTAATGTCCAGGACAAGAAAAGCGAATGGACGGACAAACAAAGAAGCGACTATATGCTCTCCCTTTGGGTAGCTTACAAACAATCTTTGTTTATTACTTGGGATTAATTTAACTTTTTCAAAATTAATAAATGAAACATGGGCTAATTTTGTCTCAAACATTGTTATATAAGAATGTACCTGTAATGGATATCTGTTTTCTGTTTCTCCTCAGCTCCTTGAAGCCAGCCTGTTACATATATATCACTCATTTTCTCTCCAGTAATAGATGTCTCATCTAGGATCACGTCCACAGTGTTATATATCACGGCTCTCAACATGTATCTAATATAATATATATATTTAGTGTCCAGCTTTATTTGTCATCCAATGAAAATGTATTTCTGTGCGTTAATTTTCATAGAAGAACAAAAGTCGTATACTATATCGAATTCCTTTCATAGTCGACTTCTATTTTTCATAGTACTTCATAGAACCGCATAGTGAAGTAATAAAGTGAATGATAATGAGGCCAAATAAAGCTTGACACTAAGTATGTTAGTATTCATCCGCAGCTGTTCTACAGAAATTAGAAACATTCTCCTGTCGCTATCGCTCCCGTCGAAGTTTCTATTTCTGTAGAACAGCACGGATGATCACTAACATATACATAGTCAAATTATCATGTATCTAAAATAACAGACATAAATATAGTCAAATTAGCATGTATCTAAAATATCGGGCATAAACATTATTGTCAAATTAACATGTATCTAAAATTATAGCCATAAATATAGTCAAAATGCCATATATCTATAATATGACTTACAATCATACTAAAATAAAAGAATTATTATCAATATAGTAAAATTAACATTTTACTTAATATTCTTAAAGTCCTAAATAAGATTTGTCTTCTACTATAATTTTAACATTTTTTTTTAGTCTGAAAAGATGACTTTTTGAGGAACTGTGAAAGCATTTTTAACTGCCTTAGGATTTTTAAAAATAAAAAAAATTAAAAAATCATAATTCAATTAATTATTTATGATGCAAGCTACATTTGTAGAATTATTTCCAAGTAAATATACATTATTATTAAAGTAACATGTATTTCCATTTTATCATTAGTATTATCCTACATAACTATATATGCACCAACATCACCATTCATAAAATATTCAGTTATCTCATTTGACTCATGTGGCATTATAAAAAAATGTCCTATTTCTACTGGGTACATACGGTACTGAAAAGTTAAACCTGAAGGAAATTTTACAGATATATGAAAACTTACTCTTTTGGTTTTCTGGCCTTGATATCAAATGGTGGTCCAGGTTCTCCCATAGACTTGGGGAATATATCCACCCACATCACCAACTTGCCCTGAAAATTTAGTTTGTAGAGGTTTGTAATAAATTTTTATTTGCATTAATTTTTATATTTTTGCTTAAAACAAATACTTTAAGAAGAATAGTGCAAAGAAGAGTCGTGTATAGATCTTGAACAAGCATAAATAAAAGCCTTCCCAGTATGGCAACTTTCTTAATATCCGACTAATACAACTATGTCAACCTTTAAAAATAACAGTTTAATTCTCAGGTTTAACTTAAATCTTGTCAAGTATTCAACTTTGCTGAAACAATTTAAAACTAAACTCATTGAAGTGCTAAAAACAGATTATCTATAACCTTTATCGTTAAAATATCCAATCACTTTTAAAATACCTGTTCAATATTGGGCTGCAGTGGGTTATATATTGGCCTTTTTTCTACATGCTCCTTCACTAAATCCAATGTGTTGAGAATATGTAGGGCTAGTCTCTGGTCAGCTGGACCATGATCTGGTGTTATCACCTTCCCTGCACCTTCTGTAATACATGAAAAATACACTTGTATAAACAAAACTAGTTACATGGCCCAATATATATTTAGGTTGTATGTTTATAAGTCCTGCGCAGCTGGGCAAAGGTTGTATAGTAAACTTGTATTCCTACATGATGGTACAGACAGGAATATCTAGCTCTCGGGTAACTGTTTAGCGGAGACTTGGCAGAGCCTTGTTACCACCTTAAACAGTTACTTTCAAGCTAGATATTCGGGTCTGTATCGGAAGCCAGGGTAAGATTCTTATATTGATTATCAGGAGATGTAAAGTCTCATCAATATGGAAATTCAAAAGGCAATACTAGAAAACAAGGAAAGAAATATCAAGAAAAACACTGCCACATTATTACTCCTTTAACAGTTTCTTCTATGATAAACTTATAATATGACATCCACAATTCTTATGAATTGACTGTCACCCAAATAAAAAGCTGTATACATGTGTAATGTATTTTAACTAAGGTTTTAATGATAAAAGAAATTATCTGTTCAGTATTAATACATACCAAATTCAGACAATTTGTAGACTTTACGTCCAACCTTGGCACTATTATTTCCATAAAACATTGGCAGTGTCATATTTCTGTTCTTACAATATTCCTCCAGAACTTCTTTAGGTTTCATTGCATCCCTCCATTTGTTAGGTCCCTCACTGTAGCAAAAAAATATTCAATATTGATGGATTGCATCTTAAATCACAACAAGAGGGCCATGATGGCCCTGAGGTCGCTCACCTGTATATAGCCCCCCCCCCCCAATGTTTACCCAAGGGCTTTTATTTGTTTATTTGAACAAACTTGGTAGATACCCATAAGAAGATGTTTCATGCTAAACATCTATGTTCTAGCTCATTGGGTTTTTTAAAAGAAGATTTTTTAAGTTTTTACTATACACATATAGTTAAAAACAATGACACCCCTGGGGCAGGGCCAGTTTTGACCCCCGGGCTTTTATTTGAACAAACTTTGTAGATATTTACTTAAAGATGTTTTATGCTTAATATCTAAACTCTAGCTATTTGGGTTTTTTCAAAGAAGATTTTTAAGTTTTTGCTATACACATATAAGGAAAATCAATGACCCCCGGGGCGGGCCAGTTTTGACCCCAGGGCTTTTATTTGAACATACTTGGTAGACACCCATTAGAACATGTTTCATGCTACATATCTTAGCTCTAGCTCTTTGGGTTCTTTAAAAGAAGATTTTTTAAGTTTTTACTATATGCATGTAGGGAAAATCAATGACCCCCTGGGGCGGGGCCAATTTTGACCCAAGGGCTTTTATTTCAACAAACTTGATAGACATTCACTAGAAGAAGTTTCATGCCAAATATCTAAGCTCTAGCTCTTAAGGTTCTTTAAAAGAAGATTTTTTAAGTTTTTACTATATGCATATAGGGAAAATCAATGACCCCCTGGGGCGGAGCCAATTTTGCCCCCAGGGTTTTTATTTGAACAAACTTGGTAGACATTCACTAGAAGATGTTTTATGCCAAATATCTAAGCTCTAGCTCTTACAGTTTTTTTAAAGAAGATTTTTTAAGTTTTTACTATATGCATATAGGGAAAATCAATGACCCCCTGGGGCGGGGCCAATTTTGACCCCAGGGCTTTTATTTGAACAAACTTGGTAGACACTCACTAGAAGATGTTTCATGCAAAATATCTTAGCTCTAGCTCTTTTGGTTCTTTAAAAGAAGATTTTTTAAGTTTTTACTATATGCATATAGGGAAAATCAATGACCCCCTGGGGCGGGGCCAATTTTGACCCCAGGGTTTTTATTTGAACAAACTTGGTAGACATTCACTAGAAGATGTTTCATGCAAAATATCTAAGCTCTAGCTCTTACAGTTCTTTAAAAGAAGATTTTTAAAGTTTTTACTATATGCATATAGGGAAAATCAATGACCCCCAGGGGCGGGGCCAATTTTGACCCCAGGGCTTTTATTTGAACAAACTTGTAGACACTCACTAGAAGATGTTTCATGCCAAATATCTTAGCTCTAGCTCTTTGGGATCTTTAAAAGAAGATTTTTTAAGTTTTTACTATATGCATATAGGGAAAATCTATGACCCCCTGGGGTGGGGCCAATTTTGACCCCAGGGCTTTTATTTGAACAAACTTGGTAGACACTCATTAGAAGATGTTTCATGCCAAATATCTAAGCTCTAGCTCTTAGGGTTGTTTAAAAGAAGATATTTAAAGATTTTTCTTTCAGTTGCCATGGCAACCAGAGTTCTGTATGGAATTAAATTCTTTGAACAATTTTTAAAGGTGACCACCAAAGGAACATTCCTGTGAAGTTTGGATGAAATTGGCTCAGTGGTTTATGAGGAGATGTCATTTAAAGCAAAAGTTTACGGACGACGGACGGACGGACGGACGGACGCCGGACGCCGGACGAAAAGCGATCACAAAAGCTCACCCTGTCACTTTGTGACAGGTGAGCTAAAAACACAGTTTATATATGTTTATATATGGCAACTGTCCAAAAATAGACTTCTGTTTTAGTTTATAAAAAAAAACTTAACCTTTATATAACAGAAAATGTTTGTTTTTTCAATTTTCAAATAAATGGCTTGCAGAAGTCTAATATTTTCTTACATTATGTACAATATCAACAAATAATTTATAACCCTTAAATTTATTTAACTTCATATTTATATATATATATATATATAGGACCGACTTTGTACTTGACAAAGAGGTGCTTTAATATTTGTTTGTTTGTTTGTTTGACTGGGTTTTACATCATAACGACACAGTATAGGTCATTTGGCGACGTTTCAGCTTTACTGGTGAAGGAAGACCTCAGGTGCCCTTCCGTGCATTATTTCAGGCATAATGGGGGACCTCAGTAGAACCACCGACATTCCGTAAGCTAACACGATAGCTTACTCACATGAAAGAATCCAAAGTCCCTTTTTGGATTCGAACCCACAGCAGTGAGGGGCAAGTGGTTTGAAGTCAACGACAAACAGATGAGGTAGGTGCTTGAATATATTTAACATTATAAATGCCTTTGCTTTATATACACTACAAAGTCAAACACGCTTCACACTATTCCCCTATCAAACAAATAGGGATAGAAAATGCATTATTACACAATATATGCAAAACATATAAACAAATGCTTCTAAAACATATGACATCATAAAATGACACCAATTACCCAAATAACATTATGAAATTATTTCTAAGCTCAATGTAGTTCCATGTTTTTATCATTCTTGTTTTTATAGCATGTTAGAATGGAAATATATACTGATTTTTCTTGCAATAAAGTATAACAAGAGGGCCATGATGGCCCTGAGGTCGCTCACCTGTATATAGCCCCATCCCCCCCGCAGCGGGGCCAGTTTAAACCCGAGGGCTTTTGTTTGAACAAACTTGGAAGACACCCATTAGAAGATGTTTCATGATGTTAAGTTTTTACTACACACATATAATGAAAAACAATGATTTACCCCCCCCCCCCCCCCGGCAGGGCCAATTTTAACCCAAAGACTTTGATTTGAACAAACTTGGTAAAAGATGTTTCATGCTAAACATCTAAGTTCTAGCTCATTTGGTTTTTTAAAAGAAGATTTTTAAGTTTTTACTGTACACATATAGTTAAAAACAATGACACCCCTGGGGCGGGGCCAGTTTTGACCCCAGGGCTTTTATTTGAACAAACTTTGTAGACACTCACTAGAAGATGTTTCATGCCAAATATCTAAGATCTAGCTCTTTTGGTTCTTTAAAAGAAGATATTTAAAGTTTTTCTTTCGGTTGCCATGGCAACCAGACTTCTGCATGGAATTAAATTCTTTGAACAATTTTTAAAGGCGACCACCAAAGGAACATTCCTGTGAAGTTTGGATGAAATTGGCTTAGTGGTTTATGAGGAGATGTCATTTAAAGTAAAAGTTTACGGCCGGACGCCGGACGAAAAGCGATCACAAAAGCTCACCCTGTCACTTTGTGACAGGTGAGCTAAAAATGCATGGTTTATTGTTCAAACGCTTTGTAATTAATCACTCAGGCCTATTGGCCTTCATGATTATATTCCTGCGCATTCTACATAAATGCACTCAAACTTGATATCCATTTTCCTAAATAAACAAAATTTAAATAAACTAAACTTGTACTATAAGGAACATCGTTCAACAACAATAAGTGAACAATTGGTAATAAAGCTACTTACATACAGTATGACATGGGTAAACCACAAGTAGCCCTGTGTTTAGACAACAACCTATTCTCTAGATCTATCACTGTTTCACCAATCAGATCATCACTGCTCACTAAATCATAGTCCATCACCTTGATTGTTAGATCTTTATACATCGGTAATACAGTTGTTACCTCAAACATCCTGAAAAATATATCAATTCATTCAACATGCATTTATATTGATTACATTTCCATAACCATATTTACATTGAACAACTTTTCTTGCATATCAGACTGGCGTTTCCATTAGTTTTACCCATACCGGAAATTTCATCAGGCATGGGGGTGCCAGATGAGTCGCATACTGTGCAATGGCATGCTTAGGATGACATAATTTTACCGTTATGAATGAAGTTAACGGGTGTAATGACATGTTTTCCATGGAAAATTGTTTCATTAAGAATATAATGGAATATGGTAGAATATGCAAGAAAAAAATATCTGAAATATCTTTGTGTTTCAGATCGGAATATTTGTCCCTCGGTAAGCCTCATTACAAATATGTTTTCTTACATTTGTGTATAATTTCATTATTCAATTTCCACAAAAAGTAAAAAATAACTTGTATGAACTTACGTTCCAAATACGGGGTCGAGACAGTTTGGGATATAGTTGTCTCTACTGTCCATAGATTTATTCCCTATCTTGATCTGTATGTATGGATCTGCCTAGAATAGTAAATATATACATACAGGTACATGATTATACATTTAATGAATAAATTCAAAGCTAAATTCATATGATACAAAAAATCTGAATACAATTTATCTGCACTTGATTTCAAAGAAATAACTAACCATAATGTATATTGGCAATCTGGACCCTTACCAAAAACAAAAACTTTACTTGTCCATAAGTTTAACAGAGATTCAAGAGTTCAGGCCTCGACTTTTTACCCCTTCACTTTTCAGTGATTTTCACTGTATAATTATAAGTGATTTTCTGGCTCAAATTTTGGATAGAAATTAAGATTAATCTTAACCATTAACTTTCAGATTAATTCTGAAAAATTTTTCATTATCATTCTCTCATTATACAGTGAAACCTGTCTTATATGAACTCTTCCAAACCAGAAGAAAAGTTTGGATTAGAAAGGTTTCCGGATTAGACATTTTTTTGCATATCTGTAAAATAAGGGGGCAGGGGACATATTTGAATGATGGCCCCAGGTCAAATTTTTTAATAACTCAGACGTGGTGTTTTGAAGGTACTGGAAACTTCTGATATTTCTCTGTCATTGTAATTATTTCTTGTTTGTGTGTAGTAAATGAGAAGTATTTTTGGGTTTTAAAATACCCGAAACTAAGCATTTTGGTAGCTTTGTATGTATTTGTGACTCTCAGAATGAAGGTGAAAAAGTTAAAAATCAAACTTTGACAGTTGGCGCCAAACAAGTAAGAAATTTTGGATAAATTTTGTGAAAAATCTAATTTTGGATAAATTTTGTGAAAAATCTAAACATATGACAGACACTTTATTGGTCATTTTTGAAAATTCCATTGCTTGCACTGTGCGTAGTGATATTTTTAAAGGGATCGGGCGGATTCTGGAGTATGCTACACCTTCATGAAAATTGCCCATATTGGTATATTTTAGGTGTGATTTTGGCTGGGTGGGTTTATATAAATTGCTGTCAGTCATTTTTTTCAGGAGCAATGCATGCAAACTATTATTTTCTTCAATGTATGTCATATATCATTGAATAATGTTGTGCAACTGGTTATCTGCCTGTGATACAAATTTTGAAATATTTGGAGTTGTGTTTCTGGCTACACTGAAATACAAAATTGTTCATTTTTAGGTCCCCTGCCCCCTTAATGTGAAGGGTAGAAAAGTTAAAGGAAAGAAACCGAAATGCATATGAAATTGCAACATAAATATTTTATTTTTGCAATCTTATAAACTGAGACATATTGTTCATTTTAATGCAAATAAATACAAAACTAGAAATGAGTCCATAGGACACGGGTGCCCCCACACTCCACCAATTTGTCAATCTTATGTCTCTAGGTCAAATTTTTTTTTTGACTACATGTGCCCAAGTTGAAAACTAACAAGAGCTGTCGGTAAGACAGCAACGCTCGACTATTCTAAGTGCTAGATAGTAAAAAAAATGCTTGATAGAGTTACCTCCTTCTGTTTACAGGTTGGGGTCATGATGGTGAACAAGTGTGCAAAGTTTCAAAGCCATATGTCAATGGACTTTGAAAATATTTGAACTATTACAAAAACTGTAACGTAAATTCTAAGTCGAAAAAGGGGCATAATTCTGTCAAAATGCTTGATAGAGTTACCTCCTCCTGTTTACAGGTTGGAGTCATGATGGTGAACAAGTGTGCAAAGTTTCAAAGCCATATGTCAATGGACTTTGAAAATATTTGAACTATTACAAAAACTTTAACGTAAATTCTAAGTCGAACAAGAACTGTCGGAGGACAGTATTGGCTCGACTATTCAAAATGTTGTCACAAGGGTGATTTATTGAGTATAATAATGCTAGTTACCTATGAATACATAAAATTGACTGAAAAGGTACACAGGCTTGTTATAAAGATGTTTTATCAAGTAAATCACTGCTTTATTATTATGAATGCATAAAAATGTCCCCAAAAAGGCACAAACTCTTCAGTAGTTATGGAGATAACAGCTTACAAGCAAAATTTTACTATGAATTTTTAAGTTGAAAAAGGGGAGAAAAATCAGCCTAAATGCAAGATAGAATTATGGATCTTGGTCAGTGACCTACAATTGTGATTCTAAATGCATATGTGAAGTTTTAAATAAATATCTTTAATAGTTATTGAGATATGTAATACTTGCATGTAAACATTAACCAATAGACTAAGTAGAAAAGGGGAGATGAATCAGCCTAAATGCGAGTAGAGTTATGGAACTTGGTCAGTGACATACAATTATGACTCTCCAATTATGACCCTAAGCATGTGTGTAAAGTTTCAAGTAAATATCTTTGAATAACTTTAACCTTTAACCAAAATTTATAAAGGGGCATAATTCTGTAAATATTATAGGCAAAGTTATTCAACTTGTCAATATGATGAACATTGTTACTATAAATAAGTATTGTAAGTTTCAATTGAATATCTCAAGCAATAATTGAGATATTTGAATTTACAAAAACTTAAACCAAAATTTCTAAGTTAAAAAGGGGCATAATTCTGTCAATATTGTAGGCAGAGATATCGAACTTGTCAATCTGATGTATTTTGTTACTATAAATAAGTATTGTAAGTTTCAATTGAATATCTCAAGCAATAATTGAGATATTTGAATTAAAAAAAATTTTAACTAAAATTTCTAAGTTAAAAAGGGGCATAATTCTGTCAATATTGTAGGCAGAGTTATCAAACTTGTCAATCTGATGTATATTGTTACTATAAATAAGTATTGTAAGTTTCAATTGAATATCTCAAGCAATAATTGAGATATTTGAATTTACAAAAAACTTTAACCAAAATTTCTAAGTTAAAAAGGGGCATAATTCTGTCAATATTGTAGGCAGAGTTATCTAACTTGTCAATCTGATGTATATTGTTACTATAAATAAGTATTGTAAGTTTCAATTGATTATCTCAAGCAATAATTGAGATATTTGAATTTACAAAAAACTTTAACCAACGCAGACGCCGACGCGGACGCGGACGCCGACGCCGACGCCGGGGCGACTAGAATAGCTCTCATATTCTTCGAATAGTCGAGCTAAAAATCTTTTATTAAGTAAAGGGCAAATAATACAAATACTGAATTAAGCCACAAGAAAACCCCAAGGTGCATAAGTACACATGCTGACCAACATGTAACTTGTAAACTTTCAGGCCTACAGGTCATAAACTTTTTGAGTTACGTGCAACACAAGTTAAATATTGTTAATTTTTACTAAGTCAAGGGCAATAACTCTAAAAATACTAAAAATATCCACACAAAAATACCCAGGTGCAAAACTACACATGCTGAGCAACATTCCTGTAAGGTTTCATGACTCTAGGTCAAATGCTTTTTTAGTAACCTGCGACACATGTTGAAAATTGGAAATTTTTACTAAGTCAAGGGCAATAACTCTAAAAATACTAAAAATATCCCCACGAAAATACCCAGGTGCACAACTACACATGCTGAGCAACATTCTTGTAAGGTTTCATGACTCTAGGTCAATTACTTTTTGAGCTACGTGCGACACATAAAGGGAACTGACGGACGAACCGATGGACACAAGTACCTCTGGGTATGTACGGACGGACGGACGGATGGACAAGGGTAAATCTAAATGCCCCCCCTATAGTGGGGGCACAAAAATACATGTATTTGTTCTAAAACTTACCAGTCCAGTAGGATCATTAGGCTGTAACCCTTCAGCTCTGATACAGTATATTCTTATGACACAATCCTCTGGTTCACTTGATGGCACATTGCCAAGAACTTTCACTGGAATCTCCTCATTGGGATCCGATGGCAGTGGATACACTTTAAATGCACCCTGAAAATATAAATGAGCCGCGTCACGACAAAACCAACATAATGTTGTTAAAATCTCACCAACACAGCTTTATTGTTGGAGGAAGACCAATCTCCTACGCAGTGATCTCCCCTTAACAGTACAGAGATCTCTGCCACCACGATCTGATATATCAGACTTTCTGATATTTTATATTTTTTAGCTTTTTAATTTATTTTTCATTATTTTGTATACTTTTGATAATTTTTTGATAAACTATAATGAACGTAGGTACGAAAAGTTAAAAATAAAACAAAAAGAAAAATGACTTTCTATGCAACGGTCAATATTTACATTTGAATATTGACGTTACGTCATGTGACTTTCATCATCATGTGACGTCTGTGAAGGCAGTGATTACAATTCTGCCAAGGGAGGTTATCACTGTGAGGAGTTTGGAGGAAGACTTCAGGTGCCCCATACATGCATTAATTCAAGTATGAACATGGCACCTGAGTAGAAACCCTTTAAACCCTAACCATGCTTAAATATCTTAAATGCACTTGCTACTTTTTACTCTTGACAAAACAATTCATCATTTCTAGGGACAATTTTGAAATAAGAACATACTGAATATATAGTGAACAGTGCAGATCATGATCAGAATGCACAGATGTCCTGGCTGATATTGGTCTTCAATTGCAGCATGATTAGCCAGGAAACTTGGGACTTATATCTTGCAAATCATCAGATTCCATTTTATGATAAAAATCATATTAAATTTGTCACAAAAATAATTAAACAGGCAGACTGTTTTGTATATTTGATAATAAACTGGGCCAGAATTTTTTTACACACAATAAAACATGTAACATGTGATAAATGTTACCTTGAACTGTCCAATGATATTAGATTCTTCATCATCATCATCCTTGCCTCTCTGAAGGTCAAATGTCTCACAGAAATCTACAAACTCTCCAAAACCATCTTTCTTCTCCAGTTCAAATTCATACACCTGTATGTAGACATAGACCATTTAACGTGATGTCAATGAAGCATAAAATTTATAATCATATTGAGCTTAGTCTAAATCCACACCTTCTTTGCTGCTTACATACAGCAATTACAACTTCTGACAACTCCACCAGCGATTTTACTTTTTTGAACAGTGGTCTATCTTAATTTGTGTTTGTATGCTGAGGACAAGAATTCAAATTCTGCACAGCGCGGGATTTTTTTTTTCTGATGCATTTACAAATCTGGAAAAAGTTAAATTGCAAGGCATTTGTGTAAACTTGAGGATAAATAACATAAAAGAATATTAATTTTTGAAATGTAACATTTTGTTAACTTACAGCAATTTTGTCCATATCTTTGTTGAGGTATTTCTGACATTTCTCCGTCTCACCAATAGAAGCGTAATATTTTGACCACCAGTCTATATCCTGATAATCTACCTCTTCCTGCAACAAATAAATAACAAATAAATAATAAAACAACAAATAATAAATCAACAAAAAATAATAAACAACAAATAAATAATAACCAACAAGTTATTAACAACAAATAATAAATCAATCTCATTAAAATCATGATCCTCAAAATCTTCGCCAGGTATCAAAAGGTAATGGAGCAAAAACAATGATCTGATTTTAAAGATTGATAATATATAAACAATAAATGTAATTAATAACAAATAATAAATAAACAACAAATACAATAAACAACCAATTATTGACAACACCTGTACACACCTAACAAACTCAAGTTGAATGATTCCATTTTCATAAAATCAAATTTTTCAAGAATGGATAAAGTATTTAATAAAGGTTTCATGAAAAAAAAAATTGTTATAACATATTACAGGTTATATGCAACATATGATTTAACTTTTACTACCACTATTTTATCATCATACCCTATTACAAATTGAGTAATGGCTTTTCACAAACATCACTAAGTGAACGAGAGGGAATTCAAAGTTGATTAAGTCATATAAGTCTGTAACTTAATTGCATAAATTGACTTCAAAGGTTATGCACTAGACTTGGAATACATGAAAATTAGATTCTTTACAAGTCAAGAATTCTGTATAGTTTGACGGCAAAAGAAATTCACATGAAAGTTAAATTATAGCAGTACTGTTATGCATTCTTGATTTGTGAAACAACATAGTTCTTTAATTTCTTTAATAGTTTATAATTATACATAATTACATATTTCACATTAAATTAATATACACCATTTATAATGGCATAAGTAAAAAGATGAACAATCAAAATACTTATCACCAATCAAAATATATATATTATAATCAGCAAAGGTAGAACTCTGTATCTAGTCTGAGAACCATTGTGTGAATATTAGTATGAACAGTATGTTATTAGTATAAACATTATGTTATAAGAATAAGTATAACACTGTTATAATATAGCCGTATTATTTTATGCTACTGTGAATATCTCTGATTAAGGAGATTCAGATATAAACTCTGCAAAGAAATATGAAAGCATAATAAATTTTTAGGTCCAATATAACTAAGTTGTAAGGATTTAAAACTATGCAAAGCAATGAAAGCAAAAGCAATTTTTTGGGTCCAATGTAACCAAGATGTAACACAATTGTCACGCTATATGCAAGCAGTGGTAATGATTTGCCAGTTGCACCAGTATACTGGCCACCTTTGCAGACTGATTAGACTCTTATCTATACTTTTTGCTTTTACTATTTTTTATATTAAAATCCATTCTATATAAAAATGGACAGTTTTATAATTCAGAAGTTCATTATATAGCTTAAAGGAACTCCAATGAAGTCCAAAAGCCTAAAAAAACATAAAATTTGATTATTTTTGTTATTAATCAGCTTGAGCACTTAAAAGAGAAAGATATGCAAAAGCTATTCAGAAAAGTACTCAGAAATAGATTGAAAATCGTTTTTTCTGTGCTCTTCTTCGCCCGATTTCAATTTTGCGCAGTTTTTCATAATAAGAATAATTATTCTGGACAAACAGATTGAGGGAATAGTCTGAAATTTTGCACACAAGTCCTTTGTCTACCCTACATCAAATGGAACATTTATCTAGAAAAAATATTTTCAGTCCCGTCATATCAAAACACCTCAGTGGAGTCCCTTTAAGTAAGGTACAAAGTTGTAAAGAAACCGTATATTGTATTGAGAATGCAATTTATCACATGCTATCTGATTTATAGTACATGTATATTCCATACTACCAAATAAAGGGAAAGGAAAAGCACAATCAAGAATGAAACAAATTTTTTTCAATGTTAAAACTAAAACATTTACACTGAATCTGAAGGTTTTGGTTTTTGCCTTGTTTTTCTTTATTAAAGTTTTGTTATTGTTGTGTTCTTTGTATGGGGGTTTTCTTTTGGGTTTGTGTTTTTGTTGTTTTTTTTTATGAAAATTAAAGCAAACAGTTTGCAAATTTTCACACAAAGAGGTCAACATCTGAGGCAGCTATTTTAAATGACTGTGAAGACTGCAAATTCAAATAAATTCTTGAATTACACATTTCTTTTAATTACTAAAAAATAGGCTTGTTAAGGGGTTATGTGCAGGACTATAATTATATAATTACATTTATTTCTAATTTTATAAGTCTGTTTTGAAAGTTTAACAATATTAAAATACAATGCCCATATACATGTACATATATTTTCAAAGAGTAAAGAAAAAAGCCAAACACTTTAATATGAGAATGATAACTAAGCTACTTTTAGATATATATGTTTCCTTTTGTAATATAGAGCCTGACCTATATCACACAGGACAGGAGTAATGTGTTAGTAGAGTCGAGTGTTATAGCAAAGCTATTTTTAGAGGCAAAGACAAACCTCTCGGGACGGCTTATTCAATGGTTTCAGACTAGAGAGTTCTTCCTGAGGGTAACTATATGTCACATCTCCAAACATCTATAAATATACATGCACTTACTCTTGAACATTTCTCATAGAAACTAATTTCTACAAAGATGGCCAACCCAAGATTTGTTTTTTAGCTTATTGTGTTTCATTACGTGCACATCTTTTTGAACTTCGAGCAGCATTATACTTTAACACTTTACCTGCTAAATTTGTGTTGTTTTGAATTTGAAACAGTTTATTTAAATTTTAAGGGATTTCATTAGCAAAATAAATGTTACTTATTTTAAATATCAAGCTACTTAACTTTTATAAACTTATATAGTCGCATGTTCAGACTGCACAATTTTCTACTGGATCACTTTCAGTTCCTGCACTTTAACAGGTTAGAGTCAACTTACATAACTTTATAAACTAGTGACATTAATGACTTGCTGAGACCATCAGTAGTGAGACAGACTAACAGGCTCTTCTATATTATTGGCTGCTATATTTTCAATATTTTGAAGCTTTTACTTCCTCAAACTGTTAATGGGCTGTTCCAAATTCAAACCAAGGCAAATCTGCTACTCAAAATGAGCAAATTAAGGCTTCAAGATGCTTTGAGTATCACGAAACCTGACTTAATTAGTCTTCTCCCAATTCTGCCCATAGAAATAAATCTGTTCATTATCAAGAAGAAAATAGTCATTGAATATTTCCCTTTTTACAAATTTTTCCTGCATGTATGACACAAAAACATCACATGAGTTGGCCACCTTGCTCATTGACACCAATCCACATGTTAAATTTAATGTTTGGGGTTATCTCATTTTGATTTTAATATCTGGATGACATCTATAAGATATTTTCTATTATTTCCAAGAATGAAAGAAATGAAAGCAGATTAAATCAATTTAAAAATATAGTATAAAATTCAGAAAGTTGACATAGTGAATTCTTTGGCATGTCTTTCAAGTTTACAAATGGATAACTTGTTCCAATAAGGTCATGCATTACGTTTTCCCAAGCACAAGCTCTACTACATTCTTATTACAAAACTCTATTCCTAAATTCCAATGTTGGCCTTTGAAGTATTATGTATAAATTAACATAAACCAATATATTATGAACACTTGATTCAACATGATACAAAAAAAATGAAAAGAAATAATCATTAACTTTCACAAAAATGAAGCAAATATAATAAAAACTGATAATTCAGCATCAACAAAATTAATAATGATGAGAAGAGAGTCCAGGATGAGAACAATAAAAACATACAGAATATCATTAACAAAAATTTCAAAACAAGATGTAGTCATCAAAAGCCATAAATAATATAAACTTTATAACTGACATCCAATTATCCTAGCAGCTCAATCCGAGCAGTTTAAAAGCTCAAGTGAGCTAAAAATAGAGAGAAAAAAAGAAACAAGAGGGCCATGATGGCACTGAGGTCGCTCACCGGTATATAGCCCCCCCCCCCCCCCCCGGGCCAATTTTTACCCAAGGGCTTTTATTTGTTTATTTGAACAGACTTGGTAGACACCCATAAGAAGATGTTTCATGCTAAACATCTAAGTTCTAGCTCATTATGTTTCTTAAAAGAAGATTTTTAAAGTTTTTACTATACACATATAGTTAAAAACAATGACACCCCTGGGGCAGGGCCAGTTTTGACCCCCAGGCTTTTATTTGAACAAACTTTGTAGATATTTACTTAAAGATGTTTCATGCTTAATATCTAAACTCTAGCTATTTGGGTTTTTTCAAAGAAGATTTTTAACTTTTTGCTATACACATATAAGGAAAATCAATGACCCCCAAGCGGGGCCAGTTTTGACCCCAGGGCTTTTATTTGAACATACTTGGTAGACACCCATTAGAACATGTTTCATGCTAAATATCTTAGCTCTAGCTCTTTGAGTTCTTTAAAAGAAGATTTTTTAAGTTTTTACTATATGCAGATAGGGAAAATCAATAATCCCCTGGGGCGGGGCCAATTTTGACCCCAGGGCTTTTATTTGAACAAACTTGGTAGACACTCATTAGAAGACGTTTCATGCTAAATATCTTAGCTCTAGCTCTTTGGGTTCTTTAAAAGAAAATTTTTAAGTTTTTACTATATGCATATAGGGAAAATCTATGACCCCCTGGGGCGGGTCAATTTTGACCCAAGGGCTTTAATTTGAACAAACTTGGTAGACACTCACTAGAAGATGTTTCATGCTTAATATCTTAGCTCTAGCTCTTTGGGTTCTTTAAAAGAAGATTTTTTAAGGTTTTACTATATGCATATAGGGAAAATCAATGACACCCCCGGGGGGGGGGGGGGGGGGGGCCAATTTTGACCCCAGGGCTTTTATTTGAACAAACTTGGTAGACATTCACTAGAAGATGTTTCATGCCAAATATCTAAGCTCTAGCTCTTATGGTTCTTTAAAAGAAGATATTTAAAGATTTTTCTTTTGGTTGCCATGGCAACCAGAGTTCTGCATGGAATTAAATTCTTTGAACAATTTTTAAAGGTGACCACCAAAGGAACATTCCTGTGAAGTTTGGATGAAATTGGCTCAGTGGTTAATGAGGATGTCATTTAAAGCAAAAGCTTACGGGCGGACGACGGACGGACGGACGCCGGACGAAGAGCGATCACAAAAGCTCACCCTGTCACTTTGTGACAGGTGAGCTAAAAAGAAAATAAAATTCTAAAAATAGCATTCCGTTAACATTCAAATTTAATCTCACAGTCATCAATGGAGCCATAGACATTACAAAAGACTCTCTCGCTATTAGTTTGGATCCTGATTTTACTTTTTTCTTTTTCTGTAATAATAATGAATCATGCTTATCAAAAGCCACTTTAATGTCAACACTAAAAGGTAACATAAAGGGATTTGGCTATTGCTTGTCTTGTTTGTACACCCACATGTAGTTCAGCAACATTTTTGGTCACATTTCAGCAGTGGGTTGACAAGATTATTGTTTCCTTCAGTGTATTAGTATTAGTTACGGATATATTTCTACAAAATATTTATTTTTTTGCAACAATTAACCACATAAAATTTCTAATTCAGCCACAGTCAAAGTTACACAGAATCTGTATCCATAAAACTGTCTCTTTTATAACATTAACCTTAAACCCTGAAAAGAATTAAATGCCAAATATTTCTTACTTGGAAAAGAAACTCTTCATTTTATCTTGGTTTGTTTCCAACTAACATTACTACTACCTGACTGGTTCAGAATTAGAAATAAAGCTGTTAATACTATTTTCTAGAATTAGCTTAAATAAGACTCCAATGACCTTGACCTACCTTTTTAGGAGATTCACCTTCTGCTGGCATGTCCACAACATGTTCTCCACCAGGGCCATTTCCAACAATTGCTGAGAAAAATTAAGATAGGTCAGTATTTTGAAGATCAAGCAAAAAACTATTAAATTTTAAACTTGGAAACTAAAACATATAGTTATCACATAAACCATGGCACAGACGTGTAATAAAGCCATTTGATTAAAATGATATTACACTAAATTTGAAGTGATGTCATGTACGTTATAAATTACCATAAAAGCGCGCTAATGTTAATGTTACATTATAGGCGCGTCCATGACAATTTACAATTCTTTTTTTAGGTATGTGATAAATAGAAAATTATATTTGTATAGATTCAATGCTAAATTTATTGATTTATTTATTCTATATTTATCACTGGACAAAGCCATCTTCATAATTGATGCATTTTAACTTTTATTTCTAATATCAGTATGAGTTTGTGTTACTGGAATAAATGGGAGAACGAAATGGTTGTTTAATCTCCAATCCATTTTTTTGGATTTTCCAATTTGGAAAAATTGTTTAATCTCTAGTAATGTTATACATATACCTTGCTGGTCATCTTCATCGAGATCGCCCTGCATGACGGGGTCAATGCGGAATTTCTCTAGAGATTTCAACACATGAAGACCAACTGTAGGTTTACGTCCAAACTGTCGATGGTCCCTAACTCTGATGTTTACTGGAGGCATGTACAACTCTTCTTTTGGAAGCATCTAATTATCATAATAGCAAACCTCGTTAGTGATATATGATTGGCAATCATATATTGTCAATAAACAAAATTGTATAAATGCCGATACAAGTAATTGAAGGGATTTAGCCTTCAGCAAAGAGTCCCAGGTCTGACTGCATATAAACATTTTATAATATGTCAGGTCTTTAATGTACTCTAATGTAATGTAACCATTTCCAAATTGTTTAAATTATATAAATTATGTTCAACATAAAGCAACATTTCTTGCCCATTTTGGGCTAAATTGTAATGAAATGAAAAAAATTAAATTCTTTATCATTTATAAACAATTACATTTAACTCCCCCCAGACATCGTATTGATACTTGTGTCTGGCCCCTTTCTTTCTAACTTTTTCTAAGACTTGTAACACATTAATTAAAATGATAACTCAAGTAGGATCCTGTGTAACCAACACTTAAGAATTTGATTTAAATCAACAGTTCATGTCTATCACATATTTACAAGTGGAGCTTTATAACAAGTTGCTGCAAACACCAACATTCTTCTTTCCATTAGTTATGCAAATAACTTAAATGCTAAGGGCTGAAATTTGGAAATATATTTACTTACCACATCAAAGAACAGATGGGGTGTACCAAAGTTAGGATTCCTTTTAGTATTTTTGATCATGTTTGACTGCACAACATTACCAGATACCTCAAACTCGATGCTTGGTGATGTAACAGAGGAGAGCTGGTATTTCTTCATGTTCCTTACACCCCAACATAACACCTGGAAAAAAATAAATACCGTAAAATCCCAATTTAACGCCCCCAGGGGCGTAACATTTTTCAAAAGAGGGGCATTTCATAAAGATAAAAAAAAAAGATACAAAAAAAATCTTTGATCTTGCCGACAATCTGAGGTAATCAATGCTACTTTCCTAATTCAAAATTTGTCAACAGACCCACTTCTAGATCTGTGTAGTTGTCCAGGTGCAAAGCTATAACGATAGTGTGTGTACTGAAAATATGTTTACCGTTTTGTGTTTTTAACATTTACTTTTTTCAAATAGACTACACTCTTTTTACTGAACTTTAAAGTGTTTAAGTTTTGATTCACGGATATTTTTCATAAATGGAATGATATTGGATATACCATAAATCGCCAAACTAGTAAGAGAGTTTCTTTATTTGTTTGTTTAAATTATATAAAACAAGTTGGTGGTGGCGTAAAAAGTATTTCAAAAGTGGGTGGGGGTGTTAATTAGGGTGGGGGCGTTAAATCGGGATTTTACAGTACACATATTTCTATTTAAAGTTTTATTTTTGGAAGATGACCCACAAAGTGATCCTTCATTAAAAATATGCTCAATTCTACTAGACAAGCAATAAATATAATATCATTCTGTCATATGTAGCAGTTCCGATTGAAAATCCTTTCCGACGGGATTCGCCATTACCCAAGAGACAGATATTCCTATCTGAACTGCAAACAAATGTCAGATATTTTTTCAACAAATTTCCATGGAATATAATATCTTTTCATCCATAACTTTTTTCTTACAATAGTGTATGAATTTAAAACTTTATTCATAACAGCCAAATTACATCATCCTAAACAGGTAATTTCATTCTAATAATTTTACGCCAAAATGAAGTCATTTTAACGTGCTTTATTGATGCGCTATAAAATGCGCTAAAATGACGCTATTGTACAGCACTTTTCATTATTTTGTCAATTTTTCTAAAAGTCGTCATCTTAATAATCGTGTAATAATCTCACCTCTATACCAGTCCTTTGCATCACAGGTCTGATTCCGTTAGGTACAGTGAAAAGATTACCTCGTTTTGGTGGCATAAAAGGTAGGTCTTTTCCATTCATCTGAAAATAATTATTCATAAATTAAATATATTTACCAATGACATATTACACTCACTCACCAATCAAATTCTATTACATGTATATATTCTATAAACAAGAAATTCATCTGAAAGCCAATACTATTGAAATTTGTTGAAATAGAAAATACAATTTTGTGTTCAAAGTTGACCTGATTTCATATCAATTTTCTCCCTCAGAATTTCAATATACAACTTAACAATAAATAAAATTACTGAAGTATAATTTTAAAATTGAGATTAAAACCTGAAATAAGCACATAACAAAAATGTTAGTCAATACTAGCAATGAGTACAGGCAAACTAAATGTTAAAATCTAGTGTAATATATACTTGTTTAAATCTAGTATGATATGTATAGGTTAGTGTTTAATAATACGTATTAACAAAAATAATTTGATCAAGCGGGCTGCAGGCACCCGAACAAATAATTTTTGTTAATGCGTATTATTAAACATTTGAACCTATTCAATGATCAACATTTTTATCTTTTAACCCAAAACAAAGCATTTCTCTAATCTGTTTATAGTTAGACTGGTTAGCTGACTGATTAAGTAAATTTTTTTCGTTAGTACACATTAACCAAAGTTAGACTTAGCAGAAATTTGAAAAATACTGCAATGTGATTGGCTAAAAAATAATGTTGATAATTTAATACTATCATATATTATTAAATCACCATTATCTCTAAAAACGCTCAATTAATTATCTGTTAAAAGGGAGAATACAGAATTATTATATCATAATTGCATGCATGAGTTATAATAGAATTCTTATCTACACATATGAGGAACACATGCATTGTTCAAAAATATATATACTTCCAAATTCCTGTACCTAATAATTATTAATTTTGGAAACACAACCAGTTCACAAGATTTTTTCCCTGCTTTTGCCTATTTTGACCTTTATTAAAACAAGGTAAATTGCTTTCAGCTACATTAAATCTATTAATTGTCATCTGCATAATTATTCTGCATCTAGAGACCCTGGTAGGATTTAACAAGGGGGAGAATCACGCCGTTCGTTACCCAAACAAACAAGATGGCGGATGCAGCCAAAAAGTAGGTTTTTCCCTTTTTTCTCTGAAATTCGTGATGTTCTGATGTTAAAGTACATATAACAACCTTCTACACAATTTTCCTGGCACACAGGATGTTATTTCATGATGTTTCGTCCCATACTTCATCTGAAATGCGCGTCACCAGATTCGAAGCGAGAGAATTTTCCACCGGTTTGATCGTGGTAACGTACGGCTTTTTTCTCTCAAATTCACTGTTTCTTTTACATATATGTATATTAACTGAAACCACTGACTTAAAAAAGTTGTAATATGTTGTCAAGTAAGCATTCATGCCAATTCTGGCTAGATTTACTGCTGTGAAATATTAAATATCGGGGCATTTTGATAAATGATAACGTATTGGCGCACAAAAATATCAATGATAACGTACGGCGCATTTTTTTCTGATTAATTGATTTTCTTTATAATAGAAAAAATATGTTTACAAGACATAAGTGGATGTGTAGAACCAAATTAAGAAACTGAAATAAAAAATATCAGTGTCCAGCTTTATTTGTCATCCAATGAAAGCGTTGTATTTCTTTAAAAAAAATTGTGTAAATTTTCATAAAAAAGAAGAACAAAAGTCGATGATACATCAAAGTCCGTTCATAGCAGCCTTTTATTTTTCATAGTACTTCATAGAACCGCGTTTGTGCAAATGGACAGGTATAGTGATGAAATAAAGTTAATACTAATGAAGCCAAATGAAGCTTGACACTAGCTGTTCTACAGAAATAAGAAATATTCTCCGGTCGCTATCGCTCCCGTCGAAATAGAAAAACACGGATGAACACTTACATATACTTCATAGATAGTGTAAGAGTAGCGTAATAATTTTTAAAATTGTTCTTTCATAAAGATAATGACGTCATTTAAGCACATGAGCGGTCTGGCATTAAAGGTTTCAGACGGGTTTCCGGCATGGATAAAAACACCGAAGTCCAAATACAATTTGAAACTTCATAATTAACGCTAGAAATTAATAAGCAAATTCCAATGTCACTCTTTTATTGCTGATACCTGCAATACTTTTTTTAAAAGAAATTATTGTTTTTGTTGGGGCGTTTGTGAAAAAAAACGCCAGAATATGATAGTCAAATTCTTGCATGTAATTGTTTTAATCAACTTATGACATTCCTTTTATTTACAATTATGAAATCCGCAACTGATGCGAAGGGACCTTCATATTTTTAGGATATATGTATAAACAACGGTAATTGCGTTTCTGTGTTAAAAATCGATTTATATACAACAATTTTGCATTAATAGTTCATGTAATGTATGCTTTTTGTATGTATGTACATGTATACGTGTGTATGTATATGTAAATACAAGAGACCTATAAGTTACTGGTTTAAAGATCAATTTTGAAAATGTTCATTATGTAACTCCTTCAGAAAATTTCGGCTGGTATTTACCCCTTTACCTCATATATACGCGAAACAACACACTTTTCGACCCCTTTTAGGCCCTCAGTGAAAAAAATGTCCTTTTTTGGACCCCAAACACATGTTTTCGTTTGAGAAACGTTGCTAAAAAAGTGAGCACTTTTTCGGCGCCGCCCCCCATCCAAAAGATAACATCAGGGGGTTGCCAGAAGGGGATGTGGCCCCCCTTCTGTTTTGGGGGGTTTGAAGAGGGGCGGTAGTCCCCCTCATCGCCTAAGAAAATTTTTGGACTTGCGAGAGACTAAAAATGACCCAGGTCGATCATAAGGTAACGTGTAACCAACGGCTGAAAAGCCTTTGACTCTATCCTCAATCCCTTGAGAAGTTGCAGCACTTTGAAATAAATTTTGATGAAAAAACTCAAGGCAAAATAGTGATTTATGGCAATATTGAGAATGTCCCCATGTTGCCATGGTAACAGGAAATTTTAGACGGAGCATGTCGTTAACAAAGGCAATGGTCCAAGTCAACATTTGTGCCAAGTTTGATTAGTATTGAAAACATTTTTCAAAGTTTCATAGCAGTTTTGAACTTGTTAACAGGGGCTTTTTTAATGAAAACGGCCATTTTTCACAATATGGCTCATGAGGGGAAAGGAGTTACATGTTTATATGAACTGTTCGTTATTATGCATGTTTTATGTCCTCATTGGCTTTAAAGCCAAATGGAATAAAATAAAATGTCTACTGTCTACTATAATAAAAAAACTGTGAGGCTATGTCGCGTAATTATATCTGACGCCAAAGTGGCACAACGTCACGCTAAATGGTAGCGTTTTAATATTAACCGCCCGTCTAATAAACAATTTTTTTTTTTATTTACTAAATTCAATTAAGTTTTTCGCATAACATTATTTTCTAACTCGTTCAATAAACTCATTATAGAACCTACATTCATTCATTTTTCTCTGTTATGTATTTTTCTTTCAATTAGCGACCATATTGAATAAACACAGGCTCATCTCATCTGGGTGTAAGCTAGTCGCAATCAATTTTCGTTTTTTAAATGTTGACGGGTTCAAATATTAAGATTTCCTTATCAGAAATTTGTTAGGAATGATTTGGAAAAGAAAATATATCAAGCCGTCCGTACCTTTTTAACATTTTTGCTCTGCTGAATGCGTTTCTTCTTTCCAATTAGGGGATAAGACCATAATTATCGCACAACACTGGCGAAATTTAATGTAAAGACAACAACACACAAATGTTTCCTTAATGCTATACAAAATATTCTCAAACTATACACGTGTGTTTTAATTGGTATATTAACAACGAATATATACTATGCCACCAGCTAGAAAGATATTTATTTCCGATAGTACAGCATTGTTCAATTAATTATTTCTTACCGGACCCACATTTTTTTCAGATAACTATCATTTCCTACACTAGAAATGTGTCATCATGCCACGGATGCCCCCGCATGTAGCCAAAATTTCAGATGTTATAATATTTAGTTCCAAATTTGTTTGCACAAATTATTTTTTTCATTTTAAGTTCAAAGCCCTTAAAACTTTTCAATGTTAACACAAACCATTTTCATACAATGTTCAAGGCACTGAAATTATTCAGTCTAAACCTTTTGAAAATAGCATATTTCATATTTGTAGCCAAAATAATGGCTACATTCATTTCAGTGCTGAAAATGAAAGTTCAAAATTTTTCCAACATGCAAGAAAGATAAGTTTGTCCAAAATCATTGAACCACGACCAAATTCAAACTTAAACTGCTTATTCCTAAGATGTATCTATATTATTTTCAAAGTGAAAGGGACATAACTCTGCCAAAAAGTCATCGAACCATGACCAAATTCAAACTTGACCTGCCCATTCCTTTGACATATCCATATGTCAAATTTGAGTAGTTGGGTAGATAATGAACAGAAACTGTAAATTTCATATTATTTTCAAAGTAAAAGGGGCATTACTCTGCCAAAAATCATTGAACCATGACCAAATTCCAACTTGGCCTGGGCATTCCAAAAATATATCCATATGTCAAATTTGAGTTGAATGTGTTGTACCATTGGCGAGATAATGAACGGAAACTGAAAATTTCATATTATTTTAAAGTAAAAGGGGCATAACTCTGCCAAAAATCATCGAACCATGACCAAATTCGAACTTGACCTGTATTTTCTCACGACATATCCATATGTCAAATTTGAGTTGAATGTGTGCAACCGTTACTAAGATAATGAACGGAAACTGATGATGACGGAATGACAGACTGACGGAATGACGGAAGGACGGAATGACGGAAGGACGGAATGACGGAAGGACGGAACAGGGTAACACTATATGCCCCGGCCATTACATGGCGGGGGCATAATAAAAATAATTCATTATCAGCTTATTGGACAAATTGAAATCCACCAAGTAATAAAATGCGCCGTACGTTATCATTGATATTTTGTGCGCCATACGTTATCATTTCCGAAAAATGCCCCGATATTAATATTTAAGCAGTAAATCTAGCCAGAATTGGCATGATTGCTTACTTGACAACATATTACAACTTTTTTAAGTCAGTGGTTTCAGTTAATATACATATATGTAAGAGAAAAAGCCGTACGTTACCACGATCAAACCGGTTGAAAATTCTCTCGCTTTGAATCTGGTGACGCGCATTTCAGATGAAGTACGGGACGAAACATCATGAAATAACATCCTGTGTGCCAGGAAAATTGTGTAGAAGGTTGTTATATGTACTTTAACATCAGAACATCACGAATTTCAGAGAAAAAAGGGAAAAACCTACTTTTTGGCTGCATCCGCCATCTTGTTTGTTTGGGTAACGAACGGCGTGATTCTCCCCCTTGTTTAAACCCACTGCTTAAAGGGCCAGTGACTGAATTAAGGATTTTCACCTCTTATTTACAAGGGATATGATGAAATTTAGATATATGACTAATTTTGTTTGTTTGTTTTGGGTTTTACGTCACATTGACACAGTATAGGTCATATCGCGATGTTTCAGCTTTACTGGTGGAGGAAGACCTCAGGTGCCCTTCCGTGCATTATTTCAGGCACAAACGGGCACCTAAGTAGAACCACCGACATTCCAAAAGCTAGCTGGATGGCTTCCTCACATGAAAGAATCCAAAGTCCCTGTCGGGATTCGAACCCACAGCGGTGAGGGGCAAGTGGTTTGAAGTCAACAACCTTAATCACGCGGACACGGACGCCCCTATATGACTAATTTGATATCATCTTTGAGTGGTATGTTGAATATTGCTTATCTTTTAACATATCATTATTTAATTTTGTTAGTCAAACATGTTAAGCATCAAGCCAAATTTAAAGTCATATCCAGATAGAAAAGCTTTCAATTGGGATACTTCCATATCTGTTTGGTCCTTTAGTTTTGTTTTGTGTGTTTGTTTGTTTGTTTCTCTTTTCTATTTACTTCAAAGAAAACAGAATATTTTCCTCTTTAAACAGAACACCACTCTATTCACTTTAAACAGAACACTTTCCTTTCAACTATAAATTGAACACTTTCTTTTCATCATTGTTTAGTATACATTGATTTTTCTACAGCAAATTTTAAGACCAAATAATATAAAATAAAAAAGAAAGGTATGTCTCAGAGAATTCTAGAATAAAATCATAAAATATATTTTTGTCACTAGCTAATTATATAATCTACACATTTGAGAGTTAGAAGGAAGACATGGAAAATACTTATACATGAAAAGACATGTAATTCTATCTTATTTTCTATGGCAACCACCAGGTCCACCACCAGCTAATTAGCTGCAAAGAAGTCTATACAGGTATAAGTAGTGAAACTCCATATTAAATTTACTAGCAAAAATTATAATTATACAATTAAAAACTTTCATTTCTAGTTATTAACCATGCTATGTTTATATTTAAATACTGAATGGATTCTTTATCACAATTTTTAGACTCTTTGTAGGACGTTGCCTTAATGTAATTGAGACAAAGTTTCTGTCACAATATTAAATGACTATTAATCTTTCAACCAATTAGCTTGTAATTGCTGGATCATAACAAGACAAACATCTGGAGACTAGCACCGCATTATTTCTTATTCCAATCAGGTGAAAACATAGCAATTTTTCTTGCTTTTTTTGTAAAAAAAAGAGCAAACAGTGCAAATAAATAAATACAAGAGCGATCAGTGATCACATGTGTCGCCTCATGATGGCTAATTTCATGTTGGGACAAGTTTTGTGACAGACAGACAAACAGACGGACAGTGCACAACAAGACTTGGTACTGATCATTCCTGTAAAGTTTGGATAAAATTGCACTAGTAGTTTATGATAAGTAGTCCGGACAAGCTTTTGTGTATCTGGCAACACACAGAAAAAAAACACCTTTTTATCAAAGGGCCATAACTCAGATAAAAATCATTCAACCGGAAAACCCGTGCAATATGCGCAAGGACTTGAGCTACAGATCAATCCTGTAAAGTTTCATTGAAATTGCATTAGTGGTATAAGAGAAGTAGTCCGGACAAACTTTAAAAATAAAAAATATTAAAGGGCCATAACTCTTACAAAAATCATTGAACCGGAAAATGCTGACAATATGCACAACAAGACTTGGTACTGATCATTCCTGTAAAGTTTGGATGAAATTGCACCAGTAGTTTATGAGGAGTAATCCGGACAAGCTTTTGTGTATCTGGCAACACACAGAAAAAAACACCATTTTATCAAAGGGCAATAACTCGGATAAAAATCATTCAACCGGAAAACCTGTGCAATATGCGCAAGGACTTGAGCTACAGATCAATCCTGTAAAGTTTCATTGAAATTGCATTAGTGGTATAAGAGAAATAGACAGGACAAACTTTTAAAATAAAAATTATTAAAGGGCCATAACTCTTACAAAAATCATTGAACCGGAAAATGCTGACAATATGCACAACTAGACTTGGTACTGGTCATTCCTGTTTGGATGAAATTGCACCAGCAGTTAATGAGGAGTAGTCTGGACAAGTTTTGTGACGGACGGACGGACAGACGGACGTTCTAACAGGAGAGTAATTATGTGGCTACTCTATTGTTCTCTCTATTGTTCTTTTTAGCCACACAAAAGAAAATAGCCACATAAAAGCATTACGGAATGAATGACATCAAAGAGAAAGAACAGTTACCTATTGTCCCTCTAGCCACATAATTACTCTCCTGTGAGTGCGGACAGACAGACAGACGGACAGACAGAGAAGTGATCCCTATATGTCGCCACTACTCCGTAGAGGCGACACAATAAGCCAACTGGCCAACAATGCTTTTGTATCTAAATGGTCTTAACTGGATGGTATGGAATTCTGTCAATGGATTTTTTGTAATAATGACATAAATATATGATTTTAACACTACACTTATTGATCAATCAGCTGTTAACTGGATGCCAACATAAGATTGCTTATATATGTAGTTGAAAGTTGCTTCATTCCTTATGTTCTGGCCTAGGTGTTTGTTTTATTTTTTGGTTGGGTTAAAGTCACACCAACACAGTATAGGTCATATGGTGACTTTTCAGCTTTACTGATGGAGGAAGACCTCCAGTGCCTTCCTGTACATTATTTCAGGCACCAACAGGCACCAGAGTTTGACCATTGACATTCCGTGAGTTGGCTTGACAGCTTCCTCACATGAAACATCCGAAGTCCCTGTTGGGATTCGAACCCACAGCATTAGGGGCAAGTGGTTTGAAGTCAACAATCTTAACCACTCAGACTCAGACATCCCTTCCAGTTAGTTGCAAGATTGTAATAATGCAAAAAAATAGCACCAGAGGGCAATTGGGATTCTTACCAAATCTAACTGAATAGCCTTTTACTGATAACATATTGAAAATTATGACCAATTTATATTGATAAGTACAATTATTTCATACTGTAATTAGTACATATAATTATGTCTTACTATGGTAAAGATTAAATGTATATAGAAAATAAAGATAGGGTAGGACAGGGGCTGGCAAAAATAACCACAAACACAATGGCTATGTTATGCCATTGTGTGAACTATTAAAAGTGTTAAAATATTTCACAGTAAGAATCCATTCAATATTTTAAACAAGCTATAAAGTATATATTTCCCTACGCCATCACATACCTTGGTCTAGTTTATGGAAATAAAACAGAATGAAAAGAGTTTAATAACATAATCACATTTAGTACTATAATGTCAAATCTGTCCATCTTGAAATGATTTCTGTTCAGATTTTAATATTTGAAACTTAAAAAATCTATGCATTGTTATAAAGGCAAAAATACTGGTCAATCAATGTTCCCATCCCAAGAAAGTTGTTTTGAAAAAAGCTACAGGATGGCAATACTATCTGGATACATGTAATCTACTTTCAGCTTTAATGGCCTTGATCTGGTCTACCTAAAATCCAAACTTTATTCTGAATTTTCAAGAATCTCATATCAATTCTATTTTTTTTTATCATTTATACAGGCATAAAAGCTGATTAATCTTCTGATAATGTCCACTTTGTCAAGACTGCATGAAAGTAAGGTAGCTGTTGCAATAACTTATAACATTTAAGGTAGCCCTTTCATTTTTCTGTAGTTTTGATTATTGCATTTTCTCACAAGTTTCTGTTATTTTCATATAAAAGTTGTATCTATAATGCAATAGATATTATAGTAATTAACTGATCATGTTCAATATGGACAGGTTTGTTGACTTATTTTAATCCCATACATCACCCAACTTGGTAAATATTTGTACATATCAAGGTACAACATTTTTTAATAACATGATTATGGAACAATGCTGTTAACTTAAACTAAATGAAGCATAAATAATTAACATTTAAATAACTGTGAACAAAAATTATAATAATCAACAGTGCCTTATTAAATAAAAATTAAAAGAATATAAAGAATGGTTTTAATGATGTTTTGAATAATTATTATGTAGAAGCAAAAGTAGATTTAAAAAGCTTATCCATTAAAATATGTTTGTTTCAAAACTTTAATGTGTTTTTTTTTGTAATTAACCCCTAAATTGTTTCACAGAATTAAATTACAGCTTCTTTCCAACACATGGTGGTTTGAGCATTTTTGAATTAAGGAGTCATCAAAAATACAATTAAACCAAAAATTCATCCATTAATTTTCATAGAACAAGGTGATCAAAAGATAATCAATACATGTCTTGCTCTATGATTTATACATGTCTTCCTTTTAAGAGCTTTCTTTAAGCCATAATTTCAGTTTTTCATAATTGTAAACAGTTATGGTGATGCTGAAGTTCATTCCACCAACAATCATGTGTGGGTTAGAAGCTTTAAGCCTTTTAAACCTTTTTTTGTCAAAAGCCACTATCTCAAACTGAAAATTACAACAAGTAAATCAGAAACAAACAGTATTTCATGGCTTAATACAACATGTTACCATGACAACCATTTCAAACCTGACACTCACCTGGAAGAGTTCAAATGCTGCAAGGAGTTCCCCTCCTGAATCTTTGCCACGCTTAATCTCATACCACTGTAGCACTGGTGACCGGGCATCCCCTGGGTCCAGTTTTACCATTGGATGAGCTTTAGCTCTTCCTAAGAACTCAGGTTCACCCTGAAAAAAATGATATTTAATTTCATGATTATTGAATATTCAGTTACCTGTCTCAAATACATTATCTGGTCAATATTTCTAAGGTTCAGTTTTACACTTGTTTAACTTAAATGTGCACAAATGAAACTCAGTTTTAAATCTCACCTTCTTTCTTTTGTCCCCCAGTCAAATTCTTAAAGCAATGAGCCACCATCATGAGAAAAAACCAACACTTAACCATCTTTTGTTGCTTTTTTAATTGACATATTTACTTTTTGAAGATATTCATTTTTTTGTCTCTTTTAAATAATAAAAAGCAATTGAAAAATTTATGTTCAGCACCTCAAGAGTATTTTATATTCATTTTTAACATTAAAATGAACATCTTTTTACATCATCATTATGGTCATGCTTGTGGTCAATATATAGTGTTACAGAAGACTGTAATAATATCCAATATATTATTCATTTCTCATATCTTTAAAGACACATCATATAGTGAGAACATCATATAGTGACTTTCTAGATTTACTGGTGGAGGACGTCTCAGATTCCACTCAATGCATTGTTTAAGGCACATGTTAGCGCCAAAGTAGAACCTCTGACCTTCTGTAAGCTCAGCTTCCTTACATAAAATATTCCAAAGTCCTTGATGGGATTTGAACCCACAGTGGTGAGGGCCAAGTAATGCATAGAAAGTGACCTTTGTTAATTACTCAGTACAAAATTAAGACATTCTTGCAATAATTATCTAACAATCTTAATCATGTTGCAATTAAAATTACATTAATAGCAGTGTAGTCAAAAAGACTCCACCCAACATGCATACTTACAAAGGTATCATGGTCAAACAGCTCTATATAGATATCTGGTGGTTGGGCCTCGATCGTACGTGGATTACCGTGTATCTCAAACTCTTCAAAGATCAGGGTTTGATCCCATGTTGGACATAAACTCTTCTTAATGTTCTCTGTACGTAAACTCTGAGTGAGGAACGACACGCGAGCAAACGGGTCCGACATGCCCGAGTCGTCCATGGCAAGAATATCACGAGCTTGATAAATGTAGGCTCGTAGCTGGTACTTAAACGTATCTGTATTAAATTATCATAACACAATTTTTATAATTAACACATATCTATAGGTAGGTATAAAAGGTAGAAAAAAATCAAGAAATAAAACAACAAAATCACACACTTTAAATTCCACTGCTAATGAATTACTTTGATTTTAATTGCTTTCACTCTTTTTTCTTTCAAGTCATTCAGTATCATATAAAACATTTCTTACTCACAACTTTGTGAACATATCAATTACATGTATAATCATTTCAAATAAAAGAAGTTAAGTATAAAAGAATCTTGTTTATGCAGGTAATAAAATTCAAAATTTCACCAGGTTACATAATTATAAATAAGTCCTATATATAACATAAAAACAACAACTTACTTTTAAATTGCAGGAACATTCTAGGAGCAGACATCTGTGAGATCTCTTCACTTTCATCATCACTGTCCTGTAAAAATATAGGTCACATGGTTTATATATACATGTACATTCATTTCACCTTACCTTTACCTGCTGGAACAGAAAACAATCAGCCTTTGCCAGCAGTATAGAGCCAGGCCAGTCTGCATATCTGTACAAAATGACCAGGTTCTATATTGTAAGAAGCTTAATGTTTGTATTTTGTTATTGAAATCTTTTTAAAACTTTGAATAGCCTATTCCAAATTCAAAGCAGGGTAAATCCATTAAAAAATTTCAGCAGGTTAAAGACTAGTAATTCCTACATGCGTTATCGTACACTTTTGTGCAAACAAAAGCTATCAATAAATGAAGTTGGTGGTAAAACACTTATATGGAAACAACAGAATGTTGTGAAATGATTTTGTCCTTTTTTATTTTAAGCTGCTACAATTTCTCTTGATCTCATTGTGTAAATTGGAATCCTCCCTTTTTTAATTCAATGGAAACAAGATATGAAATAAATGTAGTACAGGAATATAATTATGATACAAATGATATTGTGGCTAAATAACAACACAAAACACCATCATAAAAGCTGATTGTTATGAAAATTGGAATTACATATGTCATTGAAAAGTATGAATTATTAATAATACATGAAATTGATGAAAATAAGAATGAAATAACAAATAAAACATTATAAAAAAATAATATTGCATATTTTCACATAACAGAAAAGTTATGCCATGGCAACATATCAAAAGCAAGTTAAAAGTTTACCAATGTCTACAATAAACAATGAGAGTGACTCAGCCATTCAACAGAAGTACACTTCATTCACAATCATGCCTATTTTATTACAATTAAAGGCGTGTCAAGAAATATCATGCAACCTATTTCAATTGTTTAAATAACTTAAACTGTTTTGTTATCTATAAACAGAACTTCTATATTCTATTCTTCAAGTGTTCAATTCCTAATTACAATATAATAACATGCTTTCTTATAACATAAATAACTCAATGAACATGTAAAAAAATATGTTTCATGCAAAAGTATAAAAATTAGGATATTAAACTTTACATAATTATGATGCAAAAAAAATGGAAATTTATATAAAGAAAGAATAACTAAAAAGAATCATTTGTGTATTCCTTAATGAGGCTTTGTTATATATTCATAATGAATTAATTGTTTTGTTTTTACTCGGTCTTGACTTATTTTGGAAAAAGCAAAACAGTACAACTGTGAGCAACAAGATAAGTTACCATATATACAACTAAATGAAACCATTTGAAATTTTATGTAAAAAAAAAACAATAGAATTTAAAGTTTTTTCCTTACAAATCTTTCCTAATAAGTCAAAAGATATTGTTTTTGCTGTAGAACTTGATTTTCAGATTTTGATTTTCTGATTTCAAAACGGATTTTTTTTCTTTTATTTGAAAGAATTAAAAAACAAACCTGGATAACTATTTTAATCTGAACAGTAAATTTGTAAAGTTTTTAACCAGTAATGATATTAAAATTGGATTAAATAAAATGTTCTAGCATCTAAACATATCTCAAACTACTTACAAGTTTCATGAATGAGAAGCTACCCTGTTTCAATATTGCATTATAAGGCAGTTAGAAAACAAAATGGAAAGGACAGTCATAACTGGTAACACCCCTGAATGTCGCTCAGACAAAGCATAAAATATAATTATATTTATCATATTCAGAGGAATCATCTATTTTTAGCTTTTGTGACCTTGAACATGACCCATTTAAGGGTTGAGGTCAATGATAAGTATTGTGACATGTGATATGTATGATAGTATATGAGTCTATAAAAGAAAGTGTTAAGACAGATAAAGAAGGGCTGAGGTATAATATCTAAAGATGAGAATGACTCTTTTAAAGTTCAATGGTTAATTTTAATAAATACAACTTCAAAATTAAGTCATTTCAGTGGTTTCCAAAAAGGTCATGAGTTACCTGGTTTCATCAAACCATCAGAAATCAGTAAAATTTATAAACACTGCAATAAAAGTAGTGCAAGAATTTTCATAATAAAGTGAGCTATGACATGGCAAATCAATGAATGCAATCAGAAATGAATGTGCAAGAATTAAGATCTTCATGGGCTACATATCACAGCAATTAAACATAGACAGACAAAAATTCATGTGCAAGAATTATGTCTACAAAGCAAGGAACACAGTCAGACAACTTATAATTAGCAAGAATTCAGTCATTTTTGTGACTGTATCACGGTTGAAGGTAGTGAGAATTAGAATCATTTGAGAACAAGTGAGATTAAATCTAGTGAGAACAAGAATCAGTCAGTATGTTTCTGTTTAAATACTGAGAAGGATTATTAATATGTATAATGATGATGAATTTTCAAATTTGAAATTAAAAATATTTTACAAATGCTATCTAGATTTTTCTTGGTATCATCTTTGGTATTAAAATACATAATTATATGAGTCATTATTATGGCTTATGAGATTGTATTCAGGTATGTTACACAACACAGCATATTATTTTATATTATAATTGTCATTTATATCCAGATACACTACTAGACATTATTTAGTATTTAATGAATAAAAAAGTTGCAGAGAATATTAGTGCTGACATTAACTTTGTTCATTCTAGAAAGACTGACATCAGAATCTTAAACAACATTAAACTGAATATGAAATTTTCTCATATGACACTCTTATAATTTCTACAATCATAGCAAACAATGTTCTACAAACTGACTGTAGGACTTAACAACCCAAACGTTATATTCACTTGCAAACACCCTATAACTATCCAAATTCACTAACAGACATCTTTAGCAAACTACATTCACTAACAGCTAATTTCCTCTGAACAATACAAAATATCCATTTTCTAGTATCAGTACCAGTAGTCTCTACTATAATTGGTAGTCACAACATTCCAATATTGGTAGTCACTATATCCCAATATTGGTAGTCACAATATTTCAATATTGGTAGTCACAAAATTCCAATATTAGTAGTCATGATATTCCAATATTGGTAGTCACAATATTAGAATATTGGTAGTCATAATATTCTAGAGCTTGAAGTCATAATAGTCTGTAACTAGTAGTCAAAATATTTCAGAAATGGTAGTCAAAACAATCCAGAACTGGAAGTCAAAATATTCCAGAACTGGTAGTCAAAACAATCTAGAACTGGAAGTCATGATAGTCCATAGCTAGTAGCCAAAACATTACAGAACTGGTAGTAAAAATATTCTAGAAATGTACATGTGGTAGTCATAATAGTCCAAACATCCAGAACTGGTAGTCAAAATATTCTAGAACTGGTACATGTGGTAGTCATAATAGTCCAAACATACCAGAACTGGTAGTCAAAACATTCTAGAACTGGTAGTCATAATATTCCAGAACTGGTACATGTGGTAGTCATAATAGTCCAAACATTCCAGAACTTGTAGTCAAAACATTCTAGAACTGGTAGTCATAATATTCCAGAACTGGTACATGTGGTAGTCATAATAGTCCAAACATTCCAGAACTGGTAGTCAAAATATTCTAGAACTGGTAGTCATAATAGCCCATTACTAGTAGCCAAAACAATCCAGAAAAGGTTGTCAAAATATTCCAGAACTGGTACATGTGGTAGTCATAATAGTCCAAACATTCCAAAACTGGTAGTCAAAATATTCTAGAACTGGTAGTCATAATAGCCCATAACTAGTAGCCAAAACAATCCAGAAAAAGTTGTCAAAATATTCCAGAACTGGTAGTTAAAACCTTCTAAAACTGGTAGTCAAAACATTCCAGAACTGGTAGTTAAAACCTTCTAGAACTTGTAGTCAAAATATTCTAGAACTGGAAGCCACAAAGAGTCTCAATATTCTATATGTGGCAATAATACATAGGGACTTCAATGCTGCAAACCAAATAGCGTAACTTGCTATAGTGATTCTAACACATAATATTATACCATTATCATATTAGTAAATTAGAAATTCTATACAAGACTAGTGAAATGTTAAACACAAATTATTTTATCATTTTAAGTAAAAACAAAATTCCCATCATCATGATACACATTTAGCACATTCATTATTCACAAAAATGCTTTTTAAAAGTTAGCAAAAAATCAAACAGAAAAACTAAAATAATAACCTTCTTTTTTGACTTTGACTGTTCAAAAAATAAAAACAAAGTAGTACATAAAACATGATAATTATAACTGCATGCAGAATGTATGTCATATTTATACTTGAATAAAGCAGTGTAAAAAGTGATATTATTAGCATTATTATTACTAATAGCATTAAAATGAAACAAGCATGAAAACTGAAATAAAATTTCACATATCTTCACCTTAGTGCAGTAGTGTATACCCGCCTTATATAATTTAATAATAGTTAACGGGCATAACTGTACTAAGGTGACAATATATATTACTATAATGAATGCTCAAATCTTAGCAAAAGTGACATTTTCCTGGGTAAAAAAGTAACCAGAGTCCACATCTGGCACACATCAAAATTACATAAAAGGGAAATTGGATTTATTCTCACATTAAAGTATGATAATTTTACTAAATGAATGCATTATGACAGATGAAAATGAAAAATTTAATTTCTACTCAAGTTCTTAAACTTCATTATTATTTATCTATTAAACTACTTATATAGTATATAGTTTGTATATATTAGATTACTGCTAATATTTTTGTGTATATTGGATTATATATACTTTCTCTACTAGCTAAAATTACAATGAATGTATATTTTAATGTAATATAATCATACATAATAAATTATACTAGTATGTACAAGATAAATATATATGTAAATAAAGTAAAGTACATACATCAGCTTCCTGCATACTGAAGAAGCAAGGTGCACCAGGATCAACGTTCACCATCTTGCGGTGCCAGCGTCGACGTCGCACAAGGTCCATCTTCCTCTCTATATGGTGAAACTTCATGTTAAACAAGGGAGCATACTCCCATCCCTCTGTGGCCGCCTGTTTATGTTTCTCCTAAAAATAAATTATGAATGTGCTATTAAGTTAAAATAACATATAAATATATATAGGATTTCAAAAAAGTTGGCATTTCATGAAATAATAGCAAATGTATTTTTTATCACAATATGATATCATAAAAAAATTGGAAAATTGTCATGTGACCTGGCAACTTAAAATAATGTAACTAAATGACTTCACACAAATATGACATTATACAGGCCAAGAAAATTTCAAATAAACATGTTCTTGAAACGCATCGGCAGAATCCTATGAAAACTTTGGATACACCACTTTTCATACACCAAAATATAATATATTTACTGATATATTTCTTTAAAAATTGCTATCTACATTAACAACAATATTAAAGATATCAACCATAAAATATGACAAATTTTCAACCATAATATCATTCTATGTAAAAACCTTGGTGAGAGCATCTTGTACGATAGATACAATTTTTTTTTTTTTTGCTAATGACAGATTTTTCACCTTTAAGTCTCAAAATACAACAGACTTGATAAGAATGATCGTGAACTTCAAAAAAAATTAAAACATAAACTTAAAAAAATATCAACAAAGAATTGATGCAGTTAGATAATGCACACACATACAAACAAAAGATATCCTCTTGTCTATGGCAGTCCTTGACATAATTGAATTTTTCCATGAAAACATTTTGTTCAAACCTTGAGACACATTTGTACATTTAATCAATGTGCAATAAAGAGTAAACACACACACATAACAAAACATTAATTGAAATGTTTCATCGAATCAAGTTACAAATTTGTTTATTTTTTTATATTTTTTTAGGTCAGCTTTCATCACACAAACACAGTATAGGTCATGGAAGACCTCAGGTGCCCTTCCCTGCATTATTTCAGGTGCAAACGGGCACCAGAGTAGAACTGACAACGTTCCTAAATATAGCAGGATAACTTCCTCACATGAAAGACTCCAAAGTCCTTGTTGGGATCCGAACCCTCAGCAGAGAGGGCCAAGTGGTTTGAAGTCAACAACCTTAATCACTCTGCCACAGACACCCCCAGTTGAGTTTAAACAAACATTTATATTTACAGACTGTAAAACAAAACCTGAAATAATTCATCAGGTGAAACTGAACATCGTTCTCGCTTTGACTTTATAAGGGAACATGTATCTTTAAAATGAGTCTTTCCATTTAGTATGAAATGTGTTCCTAAAGGCACAATTTAAAGGACCAGGGAATAAACCAAACTTCAAGGGCTTAATTATAAACTGTTGTATCTCAATTATTATTCCATGCCAAGTTACAACCTCTGCACATCCTGCTCTCAACATAAAAGCCATGCAGCTTAATAACTTAAATTGAGGACTTAACACCAAGACAAGTGATCACATCTTATAACAAAACACACAAATTTACATAGTTTCCCATGCTAATATACTTACCAAATAATCCTGAAGTATAAAGTTACTACTATAATATTTCAGGTAAGATAAAAGAGATAAAGAATTTCTGATAAATTAGACATGGTATCATTAAAGAGATGTTGTGGCTGAAATGTGCTCTGGTATATTCAATGTGGCTCCCTGTCGTGATCTGGATTGTAAACTACCAACACCATCATCAAGAGATGACATCATATTATGGAAGAGCAGGACAAAGAAACTAGGTTATATTTTAAAGGTGACAATATTTCAGAAAATGATAATTAGAAAATTTCAGATCATGATATCATGGCCGGGCTATATTTCAGAAAATAACAGTACATGTTAATAATGTATGAACTAATGAATAGGAATAATATTTAAGAAAATGCAATACAGAAATTTATCAAATAATCAAATCAGGAAACTTTTAAAATTAAAAAAAAAACAACAGGAAGCTATTTTTCAGGTTATGAAAGTTTCGGCTATATTTCAGACAATGAAATTAGATAACAGTTACAGAATTTGAAGAAATAATTCTAATGGTAATGAAAATCATGAAATATTTCAGATGATAAATGATAGTCAAAGAAGGACCCTTAATGAATAAAATAAATACATGTATTGAATATCAAAGGAAGAATGGTTTTGGCTATGAGAATATTGATGTGCCACACTACACCACTGTATCATTCACTCCTTGTTTGATCAAAGATTGGGATGTTTAAATTTTTTTGTACTTATACATTTTATATCTATGACTACATTGTGAATCAACGTAATATCTACTCATACTTAATGGTGTAATGAAGAAATATTTTTTACCTTTTCTTTCTTTTGTTTCATATTTTCTACAAGTCGTCTAGATCTAACCCATCTACGACGTCTACACAGATGATATCTCCTCTCTGTAGATCCCCAGCCTCCCATTGTAGCCTCAACACAGTACTCAAATCCTACATTATGTACAAAATAAATGTTTATCTCAATGATAACTTGAAATGTGTCCATAGGACACGGATGCCCCCACACGCCACTGTTCTGTCAATCTTATGACTCTAGGTCAAATATTTTTTGGATTGCATGTGCCACAAGTTGAAAACTAAAAATCAACAAAGGGCCATTATTCTGTTAAATTTTGTCGCAGCAAAAATTCCTTCCTTTACTATCATCTACACATTAAGGTTGTTCATCCCTGTAAGTTTAAGCAAAATCTGCCATCCGGTTTAAGAGGAGTTGCGTTCACAAAATTTCTACATAGTATATAGTGAAAAAATCAACAAAGGGCCATAATTCTGTTAAATTTGGTCGCAGCAAAAATTCCTTCCTTTACTACCATCTACACATTAAGGTTGTTCATCCCTGGAAGTTTAAGCAAAATCTGCCATCTGGTTTAAGAGGAGTAACTGTTGCGTTCACAAAATTTCTACATAGTATATAGTGAATAAAACAACAAAGGGCCATAATTCTGTTAAATTTGGTCGCAGCAAAAATTCCTTCCTTTACTACCATCTACACATTAAGGTAGTTCATCCCTAGAAGTTTAAGCAAAATCTTCCATCCGGTTTAAGAGGAGTTACGTTCACAAGATTTCGGGACGTAGGGACAGACGTACGGACGGACGTTTTGTTTGTTTTTTGGGTTTTTCGTCACATCGACACAGTATAGGTCATATTGCGACGTTCCAGCTTTACTGGTGGAGGAAGACCTCAGGTGCCCTTCCGTGCATTATTTCAGGCACAAACGGGTACCTGAGTAGAACCACCGACGTTCCGTAAGCTAGCTGGATAGCTTCCTCACATGAAAGAATCCAAAGTCCCTGTCGGGATTCCAACCCACAGAGGTGAGGGGCAAGTGGTTTGAAGTCAACGACCTTAACCACTCGGCCACGGACGGATTTACGGACGGACGGACAAGTGCAACGCTATATGCTCCCACTTTGTGGGGGTATAAAAACAAAATCCCTTTAATGTATTTTTAATGTATTTAATAATTTTATGAAAACATGGATAAATTTATCAGTTATCAAAGCTTGAATTAATTCTTCACATTTTCAAGCAAATTTATGATAATTTCTATAAAACTGCCTGCTAAGCTGTTCATAACTTTACTGGTGGAGGAAGACCTTGTGTGCCTCTCTGTGCCTTATTTCAGGCACAAAAGGGCATCCGAGTTGAACCACCGATGTTCCTTCAGCCAGCTGGAAAGCTTCCTCACATGAAAGAATCTAAAGTCCCTGGTGGGATTTCAACCCACAGCAAGTGATATGAAGTCAGTATTGTTAATCATTTGGCCATGTACACCCCCATCCTCATTTTAATTAGCACTGGTAGATGGACGTAGATTGCCTTGTCTATACCCTTACTATGAACATACCTTCTTCATCAACAGCTCTGCCCAGATCTATCTGCCAGTCATCCTCCCATACCCAACCAGCTGGTAACTCCATCTCTCCTTTAGAGGGTGACGGGTCACCTTTCTGTAAATACAGCACACAAATCTTGAATTCTGTAGTTAACTTATAAAAACATTGAATAAAGTAAAATTTATTGTGTCCGAATACAATACTTTAGTTGTTGTTGTGGGGTTTTTTTTATTTACAATATGTGAAAATGTCTAAAAAGAATGTTTGTTTCTTTCATGATTTATTTTTGTTACCCAACGTTCCTTTGCATGAATAGCACTGGGATATTCTAAATAAATAAGCTTCTTATAGTATGCAGAAGCAATTTACCCCCACAAAAACTGACAACAAAAATTTAACCACACTTTAATTATAATCAGCAGAAAAATAACCAACCATTTCCAGTCATCTAACTAGAACAAAAAGAACTTACAACATTTGACCAAGGTCTGGTTGACTCTACCCAGTTGGTTCCAGGCAGTCTCATCTGACACTCGTATACATCATCAATAAATGTTCGGTGCCCGGCATCTTTGTCATATAACATACTGAAATTTAAAATGCAAAACAATTAAAAGTCTAACTTTAAAATAAACATGAAAACTTAAAACTACTGGTAGACCGATCTATTACATTAATAAAGAAAATCTGTTCATGAAACAAAACAGTGCCTGTCTGTTCAAATAAATATAACAAAATTTTAGTGAAATTTCCTGAGATTTGAAAATCTGACCTTTCAGGTTAAGGTCATCTTGGGGTCAAGGTTATATTTTCATAACAGGAAGAAAATCTAGCTATAGAAGCCAAGGTGAATGTTGTCAGTAAGGATATAAGATGGTAACAAAACATCTGATTTGACAATCAATACTGAGGTATAAAAATTTAAAATTAAAACTTTGAAGTGAGATTTGGCCATATCTCCAACAACTACTTGGTTGGTCAACTAACTAGATTATAATCTTCTGGTGAAGTTTTAGAATTTACCTTCAGTTAATAGATGAAGTATTTTCATCATAAATATATATAAATAAATACCTCAATTCAGGGTTAATATACCATTCACCTTCCCATTGCCAGCCGGGTGGGGGTACAAACTTCTCTTTTGTTAATTTTACCTGAAAATTTTCACACAAGTTTTTTAAAGAAATCCATACCAAACTTATATTCAACAAAAATCAAAATTTAAATCATTGATATCTTTTTTTAATATAACTATTTATATCAAAAACCTCAGTATTTGTATTCAGTTTATGCTACCTGAAAAATTAAATGTGTAATTAGAATTTCTTTAACTAAATAATTATTACTCATCTATGGGTACTGAAGCAGTTGCTTTAACAATATTAGAGTTTATATAATATGAAACCTTTGTATGACTTATTTGCAACAGAAAAGTAAATTCATAAATTACAAATGTGTCTATAGGACAGACAAGCCCCCACATTTCACTATTTCGACAGCATGATGTGAAAGGGTCTTAACTCCTTCTTTATTCAATACGAGTTACAACCCTTTCACACCAAGCCCTCGAAAATTTAAGTTAGTCAATGGACAGACAGCGTAAAAGCGGGACAGACATACAATGGAAAATCAATATTTCCTTAACAGTAGGCATAAAAAAAGATAATAAATTTTTTACATTAACATTGAAATTTTCTCACTAAAATATTTTTTCACTTACCTTTCCCTGAGAGTCAGAGAATTTTGGTCTACTCATCATTGGTCCCCTGTTGGTCCAGTTACCCAGAATGCTCACTTGGTTCTCATACTGAAAAATCAATTACAAATATTAGTTGTCTTGGCTAGAAAAACTTTTTTTACTTACTACCACAATCACTCTGGCAAGATTGTGTCTTATTATAATAGTTTTATTGGTATTCTGAGAAATAATTTTCTCTATATATTTAAATTATGAAATGAAATTACAGTATGATCAACAAAGTTTTTTCACTGCAGTGCAGCCAATACTCTCACAATTACTGAACTTATTAAATAATTTCAACACTTGTATGTGTAAGTCAGATATTTCTCGGTATATCATAAGTAATGCTAAAATAGTTAAAATATGAACTTTACAGTCACCCAAAATGTCAATAGAGAAAAACTTTCTCTCTAAAAATTTTTGAACATAAATGAAAAGACTGGTGAAACCAATGTGCAATGTATTACATTCAAGCGCAGCACCATTAATATGAAGATACTGTATTAAAATATCAGACATCCATGATATTCTAGAATAAATTCTAAACTCTTCTTATTTAAACAACCAGATGCTATGAAATCAAAGAGAACTTGAATAGTAAATTGTTTCAACTTTTTTACTATCTACATCATTTACAATATACGTCAACAAATAATCAATGGAACTTACAGTTTCAGCAAACACTGCCATTTCACCTTCTTTCTGCATCTGGTGCCATGCTTCCTCCTCCGACTGCAGACCGAGCCAAAGTTTGATCCTTAATAGAGCTGGAACATCGTGCTTCTTCTCTTCCTTGTGACCAGGATACTGTGCAAGACAAAACAAAAGTATCAGTTTTGGTTGTAACAATATTACAATTAAATTTATTTATTTCGCTTTCAATATCATCATACATGTGAACTCTCACACATTTAGCGAGAGACTCCCACTTTCTGCAGATTTTTCTTAAAATAAGATGTATTTTCACAAATTAAAGAAATCTCCCTGTCAGAACTTTCTTCTTTGTTTATTGCAAATTCTAAAATCTCCCACTTTTTGATGAAAAATCTCCCACTTAATGATCATCGAAAAAAGTTCATATGTATCTTTTCATTTGTACTGTTATAAACAATCTTTTGTTTAGTCCGGAATTAATTTTTAATTTGTGATTTTTGCTTAGATGTATTAATATCATTAAAAAACAGATGTGTAACAAAGAGAATGGTCAATGGTAAAATGAATATACAAAATTTTATAAAGAGTTTAGTAACTTAAACCATTTGTCAGACAAATCTATAACTAAAGCTGATGCCATTTTGAATGTACTTTGGGCCGGTGGCCTTATCGTCACCTTAGGGCAATAACAGAATAAGTCCTTCTATATTTAATAGCAGTTAATCAGTTATTGCACTAAGGTGACGTTTTATTGCAACATTGTTGATGTCAGACAAATTAATGAGAAAAAGAACAAATCATAAGAAGAATGATAGTTAAGTTTGTATAAAGAATAACTTATATCTGCAAATAATTCACTAAAACCAGTCAGTAGAAGATCAAAAGTACATCAGTGGTTAGCATGTCCACCAAGCCAGCCCAAAAAAAGGCCTATAATTCTACTAGCTAAGTATTTGTTTAACCTGATACTGTTCTATACAATATTGACCTATTACTTTATGTTTGATATTTAACAATGACATCTGTTCTTGCCTGGGCTTAAATTTAGTTTAACTAAAACATCATAGTAAACAAAAATCTGGAAGAAGGGTGATCCCTCGGCAGCATTTAAATCACAAGAAAATTACACGAAAATTGTAGACTATGTTTGATTCAGACTGTACAGGATGAATAATGAATAATTGCAACATCTGTAATGCCCCCTGGCTTAAGCCTTACTCAATTTTCAACACTTAAGTGCTAGAATCAATGATCCCGAAGGACCAGAAAAATTTAACAACCAACATTGGCTTTTGGAACAAAATCCTTCATCTAAGAATTAACGCTCACCTTCATTTGTATAGCTTGTATCTTGCCACATTCTCTGCCACAATACATGGGGTTCTTGGAGTAGAGAAGAGTATGTGCCGGGATACGGTAGTAAGCTATTCTCTTCTCTCCACTGATCATCCAGATTATGACATCTGGCATACTGTTCTGAGGCTATAAGGTATATAATTTAGAGCATTTTAATGTAACAAGAATTCTAAGACTTTTGGAGTTGTTGAAAATCATATAAAAGGAAAGAAGAAAGCAATCTTAATTATTTCCATTTTTATTTTCTTTAAGGAACTGCACTTAGGTTTTTTGGCATTAACAGATTGAATTTTGACTCTCTTTTTTTTAGAATTGTGTAGCATTGATTAAGGTTTGGTGCAAATAATTTTATTATCAATTTATTTTCCATATAAATCCACTTTAAATGCACCAGTAAATCTATGGTTTCAGTCTTGCAAAGAATTTTACATTGTTTCATGTGATGAAGGTATCCATCTAACATAATGCCAGGTATGACCGATGTTCTTCTCAGTTGGACACACTGCAAGGATGGACACTTTATGTCTTCCTTCACCAATAAAGCTAGGAGGTTATCATAAACATATGACCTTCACAGTGTAAATGTCACTTAAAAGGTAATGACAGAAAAAAGTTACCTCTACAGCCAGGTTATGTAGGATTTGTAAAAAGTTTTCTGCCTCATTGAGGGCTTCATTGATATCAGTGGCACTTTCTCGTAGGTTTGTTGCCATCTCTATAAGAGTTTCCATCTCATACTGTCTATAGGTGGTTAACAGAGTATCAAGTTCTGTAGGTAGATGTGTACCTTTCTTTGGGGTAGGTAATGGTTTCCTGTAAATATAAGTATTGTATCAAGCACCAAATACAGTCATCAAGTCATTATAACTGGGTTAGAAGCTAAGCCTTGGTGACAATCTAGAGCTACATTGATATCAATATAAAACAAGAGGGCCATGATGGCCCTAGATCGCTCACCTGATTTATCAAACTCATCCAAACAATTACCTAGACAAGCATTCTGACCAAGTCTCATGACAGGTGAGTCAAAAATGTGACCACTACAGTGTTAACAAGGATTATCCATATTTGAGCAGTGCGACCTAGTTTTTTACCCAGGTGACACATATTCAAACTTGACCTAGAAATCATCAAAACAAACTTTTAGACCAATTTCAAGGATACTTGGATCAAAACAGTAGCAACTAGAGTGTTAACAAGATTTTTCTATTTTTAGCTCCGGTGACCTAGTTCCACATGCGATTTCGAACTCATCCAAGCAATTACCTATACAAGCATCCTGACCAAGTTTGATGATAACTGAGTCGAAAATGTGACCACTAGAATGTTAACAAGGTTTTTCCATATTTTGGGCGGTGTGACCTAGTTTTTTTCATCCAAGATGACCAATGTACGAACTTGACTTAGAAATCATCAAAAACAAACTTTCAGACCAATTAACAGAATATTTGGATCACAACAGTAGCCACTAGAGTGTTAACAAGATTTTTCTATTTTTAGCTCCAGTGACCTACTTTTTCATCCGAGATGACCCATGTTCAATTTCTTCCCAGCAATGACCTAGACAAGTTTCCTGACCAAGTTTGATGACAATTGAGTCAAAATTGTGACCACTAGAGTGTTAACAAGGTTTTTCTATTTTTAGCTCCTGTGACCTAGTTTTTCATCCGAGATGACCCATGTTCGAACTCATCCGAGCTATCACCTAGACAAGCATCTTGATCAAGTTTGATGATGATTGATGCAAAAATGTGACCACTAGAGTGTTAACAAGGTTTTTCTATTTTTAGCTCCGGTGACCTACTTTTTCATCCGAGATGACCCATGTTCACACTCATCCGAGCTATCAACTATATAAGCATCCTGACCAAGTTTGATGATGATTGATGCAAAAATGTGACCCCTAGAGTGTTAACAAGGTTTTTCTATTTTTAGCTCCGGTGACCTACTTTTTCATCCGAGATGACCATTGTTCGAACTCATCCGAGCTATCACCTAGACAAGCATCTTGACCAAGTTTGATGATGATTGATGCAAAAATGTGACCGCTAGAGTGTTAACAAGGTTTTTCTATTTTTAGCTCCGGTGACCTACTTTTTCATCCGAGATGACCCATGTTCGAACTCATCCCAGCTATCACCTAGACAAACATCCTGACCAAGTTTGATGATGATTGAGGCAAAAATGTGACCTCTAGAGTGTTAACAAGGTTTTTCTATTTTTAGCTCTTGTGACCTAGTTTCTCATCCGAGATGACCCATGTTCGAACTCATCCGAGCTATCAACTAGATAAGCATCCTGACCAAGTTTGATGATGATTGAGGCAAAAATGTGACCGCTAGAGTGTTAACAACTAAATGTGAACGGACGACGGACGGACGGACGACGGACAATCATCATTCCTAAAAGCTCACCCTGAGCATGCTCAGGTGAGCTAAAAAACTTAAAGTTAAGTTTAAAAATATTCTTTAACACGATTGTGAAAGAATGTTTCCAACTACATATTAATATCAAGTCTGCCTCCTGGAATTAACCAGTATTTGATGAAACATGGCCTTGAAGTTATAAAACATTTTTCCCAAGTTCAGTTTCAAATCTCAGGATTTTCTTTGGTTAGTGTACATTCTGTGGCAGTTTCTGACCAATGAAATACCTGAGATCTGAGTTTGAGCACAGACTTAGAGAATTTCTTTATAACCCTTGGACCATAGTGGTCATGACTTGAGTAGGGTTCATACATCTTAACCACTGGACTACCTGAGCCACTCACATCTTATCTCATTAAAATCATATCCCAAAGGACAATTTGTTAGCTGTATGCAAACTGTGTACTTTCATCAAAATGGGCTCCTATCTCACAGTTTTTGCATAGACGCTTTACATTTTTTTGTATCTCCTAAAAGAGGCACAATAACAAAATTGCAAAATCATGCAGTAAATCAAGCATGGATGAATCCTTTTGAAAACCAATTATGATTTACTGCTTTACACAGGGGACAATGATTGTATATATTGCTCACACAGAAGAAAGATTAGGCTAAACTTACTTGCAGTCTTCAACCAACTGATCTAGAGCTGAAATCAGTAGCTGAGCCAGTTCTGGTGTTGGCAGTTTAGCTTTTACACCAACCTTTACTTGTTCAATGTTAGATTCCTACAAATATTTAATAAGTTTGATTGAATGTATTACATAATTGCAAATGAAACAAGATACATGTATACAGAAAATGTTATAAGCTGGATGGTTACTTATATACATAATTTGATGGTTGATCACAAAACTGTTGTAAGTCCTTCTTTATTTCATATAAGTTATTGCAGGTTTCTTGTCAACCCTTAAGTGCTAGATATTATTTAACAACAACTTCATACTAACTTTACAAAGTTATAGGAGCAATATGCAAAACTGTAGAGATAATGCCTTCAAAGAAGTTTAGATAAACTGTTAAAACATTGATCATTTTACATTATGTAAGGGTATTTTGAATAGCCAATCAACACGTCCTGTGACCTAGATGGTCTTATTTCCTCAATTGTTGTTGGGGAATGCAACCCTAGCCAACATGGGTCAACATGAAGCAATGCTGGAGAAGTTGACAGAATACTTACCAGTGCAGCTATAATGCCTTCAAACAAGTTTAGAGCCTCCAGTCTCCAGGCAATATCCTCCCACTGGGCATCAACCACCACACAGGGCTTGGTACCACCCCAAGGTAAGAAGTAGTAGTGGGAACCATCAAATACAGCATTGGTCGGCTGGGTAGTTGATGCACACGGAGCTATGTAATCATCCAGCTTGTTACCGTAGTTACCTATAGAATTAAGTTATCTCCAATAATTCACATATAGAGATCAATATGACAACATCTCCATTCCCAATTAATCATTCTTCATGTACAGTTATCATCTTCCATGCACAGCCAACAATTAGGACTAGCAGAAACTATTTGCTCAAAGAACGTCATATTCATTCAAAGAACACTTTAATTCAAATGGGTTTAAAGATAACTGGATCGATATAAATTGATATACCATAGTTACATATTGTTATAAATAGTTCTTAACTTCCATGTGATTTTTTGCTGTATACATCATACCTAACTATGATTATTCATGGGGTTGACATTTTAATAACATTTGCTTATCTTGACCGTATTTTCTCAATTTCTAAAGGTTACGTTTTTTCTGTTTTTGCAATATCTCGTTTATATCTATGTCTTTATGATAACTATGATAAATGTCAAAGTAAATAACTTCCAGAACAGATACTGTTGTGTTTGCATGCACACTCACAAACGTGCAAACACTAAAGTGCAAAAATTGTACGTATTAATCCAGATTATCTCTACAATAAATTGTTGAGACACAATCATTTTATTACTCATTATACATACCTATGCTAACTTCAAACTCCACTGGGGCATCTATAGCACTGACCATGGTTGCATTTAAGAAAGCTGCATGTAACTTAAAACGTCTTTTTCTCATAAATTTCTGAAAAATTCACACAAACAATTATTTTGAAAGTCTACTAATTTCTTCAAATCATTTTTAATTTATATCCGATTACAGTAACTATTTACATATTATCAAAATTCATGTGAACACAATTATTCATTGTACATTTTTCAACCTTTGAATTGACTGATTAACATTTCACTAGCATCATCTAATGTTCATTATTCACTTAAATAAACCAAATTATGCTGCTTCTTTTATAAATAACCAAATAACATTTAATATGTCATAAAAAGACAAGGGCATGGAAAATAACATTAAGTAATTAAAAATATCTATCTTTGTATATCAAAGTTTGGTAAGGCACAGTACCTGTACTTTAAGAACATCTTCAGAGCCAATATCTTCTACAGGAACATCAGGTAACTCTCCCCCTATAGTCTTCAATTCAACCATTGCTCTGCCTCTGAATGCTACACCTTCACCCTATGTTAATATAACAACAAAATATTTACAGTTTGATAAATACATCTTATATTCTTAAGGTTATTTCCCTAAGAAATTTGATTTATCTACTTTAGTCTTAATCATTATACAAATTATGTAATTCAATTAATTATATATACTTGTACTATAAATAGGATAGTCTTTCCTTGCAGATTAGACTAATGTTTGTTATTTTTACCTTTTCCAGAAATTTCATTTGATATAGAGGGTGCCAGATAAGGTGCATGCTATACGATGAGGTCATGAATAAAAGTTTATGAATGAACCGCATTAAAAAGACGTAATTTAGTGCATTAAAAAATAAAACTGTGTGCCTAGGATGACATCACTTTGCCATTATGAATAAAGAGATAAATTTATACACTATTGTTAGAAAATAGTAATAGAAACAAGAGGGCCATGATGGCCCAAAGTCGCTCACCTGTATATAGGCCCCCGGAGCGGGGCCAGTTTAAACCCCAGGGCTTTTATTTGAACAAACTTGGTTGACCACCTATTAGAAGATGTTTCATGCTAAACATCTAAGGTCTAGCTTATTGGGTGTTTTAAAAGAAGATTTTTTTATGTATATATATATATATATATATATATATATATATATATATATATATATATATATATATGTATATGTATATGTATATGTATATGTATATACATATGTAATTTATATATATATATTATATATATACAATATACATACATACATATATATATATATATATATATATATATATATATATATATATATATATATGTATTGCATTTTTTGGTGTGTGTGTATATTTTGAAACTATGTATGTATCTATATTGTATATATATATCTTATATATATGTAAATATATATGTATGTATGTATGTATATATATATATATATATATATATAAATATGTATGTATATATATATATATATATATATATATATATATATATATAATATATATATATATATATATATATATAATATGTATATATCTAAAAAAAAAAAAAGTCGAGCTAATGAATGACCCCCGGGGCGGGGCCAATTTTGACCCCAGGGGCTCTTATTTGAACGAACATGGTAGACATCCATTTGAACATGTTTCCTGCTAAATATCTTAGCTCTAGCTCTTTGCATTCTTTAAAAGAAAATTTTTTTAAGTTTTTACTATATGCATATAGGGAAAATCAATGACCCCCTGGGGCGGGGCCAATTTTGACCCCAGGGCTTTTATTTTGAACAAACTTGGTAGACACCCATTAGAAGATGTTTCATGCTAAATATCTTAGCTCTAGCTCTTTGGGTTCTTTAAAAGAAGATTTTTTAAGTTTTTACTATATACATATAGGGAAAAACAATGACCCCCAGGGCGGGGCCGATTTTAATTCTAGGAACAAAAAATTTGAACAAATTTGGTTTTGGACCTATAGATGATTACCATAGACCAAATATCAAAGCTCTAAGCCATTTACTTTCAGACCAGAAGATTTTTTTCAAGTTTTCACTATATGTATATAATGAAAATCAATGACCTCCGAGGGCGGGGCCAATTTTGACCCGAGGGCCATTATTTGAACAATCTTTGGTAGAGGTCTACCACACAATGTTTCATGCCAAATATCTTACCTGTAGCCTTTGCCAATTCAGAGAAAGAAGATTTTTTTATGTTTTACTATATACATATTAGAAAAACCTATGACCCCCCGGGGCGGGGCCAATTTTGACACTAGGGACAAAATTTGTACAACTTTGGTATTGGACCTTCAGATGATACCATAGACGAAATATCAAAGCTCTAGGCCATTTACTTTCAGACCAGAAGATTTTTCAAGTTTTCACTATATGTATGTAATGAAAATCAATGACCCCCCGGGGCCGGGCCAATTTTTGACCCTAGGGCCATTATTTGAACAATCTTGATAGAGGTCTACTACACAATGTTTCATGCCAAATATCAAATCTGTAGCCTTTGCCAATTCAGAGAAGAAGATTTTTTTAGATTTTACTATATACATATAAGGAAAAACCTATGACCCCCCGGGGCGGGGCCAATTTTGACACTAGGGACAAAATTTGAACAACTTTGGTAGAGGACCCATAGATGATACCATATACCAAAAATCAAAGCTCTAGGCCATTTAGTTTCAGACCAGAAGATTTTTCAAGTTTTCACTATATATTTTGAATGAAAATCAATGACCCCCCAGGGCGGGGCCAATTTTGACCCTAGGGCCATTATTTGAACAATCTTGATAAAGGTCTACTACACAATGTTTCATGCCAAATATCTAATCTGTAGCCTTTGCCAAATCAGAGAAGAAGATTTTTTTAGATTTACCTATAGAACATATAAGGAAAAAACCTATGACCCCCCGGGGCGGGCCAATTTTGACACTAGGGACAAAATTTGAACAACTTTGGTAGAGGACCCATAGATGATACCATATACCAAAAATCAAAGCTCTGCCCATGTACTTTCAGACAAGAAGATTTTTTAATTTTGTGTTTTTTTGAAATCCTTTTTCTGGCCCTGTGACCTACATATGCAACAGACCGGAACCATTTGAACAACTTTGAAAAGGGAACACCCAAGGATCATTTCTGTAAAGTTTGGTTGATGTGCAGTCATTGGTTTCAGAGGAGATGTTGTTTATGTGAAAAGTTGACGACGCACGACGCACGACGACGGACGAAGGACACAGGGCGATCACAATAGCTCACCCTGAGCATTGCTCAGGTGAGCTAAAAATGACATTAATTTCCATGAAAATTTATATTATTTTGGTAAATCATTTAAAATATGGTAGAATATGCAAGAGAAAATATATATGGCAAGTGTTTGTGGTTAAGATCAGAATATCTGTCCCTCTGTTACTAGCCCATGGGTGATAACTCAGCAAGCCTCAATACCGCCCACTAGGCAGATACCCTCAGGTTGGCTATTTCTATCTGAACCACAATATATGACAGATTTTATAAGTATGCCCCAGTGAAAGATTTTTCTTTGCAGTTTTACGTATATTTAGGCAACATTTAACGATAAACCACTAAAATTACCTTTCCATTGTTCAGGTCTTCATACTCATCTGGCAGTTCCGAGAATTCTCTTGGCGAGCCGTAGAAATTAACAAAGCATGGACCAAAAGTAGGTAGAAAACCTACAACAATAAAATCAAGGGAATAAACATTATGCTTCATAAAGCGGATCACTCATATACAAATGATTATCTTCTATAAGAAAATAAAGTTAACATGAACTATGACAACATTTCAGATCTGAACAGCACAAATTTAGATTTTTAAAGATATATCACCCACTCGTAGGCTTTGCAAATTTAAATTAAATTTATGAATATGACTTTTGGATCAAATAAGTTATTAAGCATTATGATACAGCCTTTATTATATGGTAATGAAACTCAAAAATATTAATACATTTAAGAAAAGTTACATTTATTGTAACTAAAACAAAAACACAAAGTAAAATATAATTTCCTTACAATCCAAGTGTTCAAGTACCTGATACAGATAAAATGTTTATCAAAATTTGCTATTTTATTACAATTTCTATGTATAAAAAAAAACATTTTAGCAAACAAATTTTAGTACCATATGAAAAAGAATAAAATCCATTCCATCTTTAAATTGTAACGTGACTCTGTAAAAATGTCTACAAAATCTACTAAACAGGCAAATGGGAGAGAGAGAAAAAAGGAGAGAATTAATTGGCACCTACAAAAATTAAATTCCAAGGCAATTTTTATGCATCAATCAAGATGTTTTCTTTATTCAAACACTAAACAGAGCAATAAAATAGGTCCTGTAAAAACATAATTCTGCATACATGTACTTCTATCACAAGCAAAAGATTGGAAGAGCAAGTTAAAATTACAAAACAGTGAGTTGCAAAATATGAAACAGTGAGTTGAATTACAGTTTCTAGCTATATAATCTTGCTCTTATAATTGAAAGATAGTCCTATAACGCTTGATTTCTTTATTTCAGATAGACATCTATAAAGTAATTATTTCATTTTAGATTCCTAATAAAAACTTATTTTATCACCTGTAGTCATTTCCCTACAAAATTTTTCTGGGCTCTACAAATTAAGTAAACTGGCCAACCTTGTAATCTCCAATTTAATTTGCAGTTAAGGATAAAGTTGAGTATGTAATAAATGATAATTCAAAAATAATATATCTATATATCTATGCTCGCCCATATGGTCTCTTTCTGGTGGCGACCAATAACAAACCCAAACACACACATCAAAGTTATATCTTTAAATGAAAATGTTAGGCAAAGTAAATTATATTATCATTAAAAGTGAAAACTTATACAAACCTTAGGAACATTGTTAAAACAATTATTAATCTAGTATTAACTTGACATTATGTAATATTTTTATTTTCTTTATTAGAAAAGTGAAAAGATACATAATTATGCTTGGAAATATAATATAGCAATCACAAAGAAAACATTTAGAAACAATCATTAGCATAAAAAACACCCAGTGTTTTGAAAAATATAGAATATATTTTTACCCTCATCTTTGTCTATATAATCAAAATATAACAAAGTATATTAATTAGAGGAAATTTTAAAAAGCTATGGAACAAAAACAACATATTACACGATCAACTAATAGTTAGATATATTCTGTCTTTAAAATGCTTTACCAAGTTATGAATCTAATGCCTATTTGAATATATATCTGTATTTCTATTTATTTCACATGTTTATTCATGTTAATACTAAAATTTGAAACAATCCTTGAAACAAACCTAACTGTAAAATTATCTTCTATTTCATTGAAAAGAAACACCATGATTGAAGGTAAAGAATAATCTTAAGTTTACCAAAATGTATATTCTTGTATTACAATAATTATAATCTCACTGGAAAATATTCCATTATAAAATTAACCAACTTTCAAAGGCATGAAATCTATTAGATGTACAGCTATTTAACAATTATGTATGAAATAACAAACTATTTCAAGTGTGACTTGAAAAAAAGCATGTCATGCAAGCATTTCTTAGGATAATACAGTAGTGATAACTGAAGCTTGATATACAATATTGTGACCTTACTGCAGTAATGAGTTATCTCCTATTAAATGATTTAATAAGTTAACCCATTACTGCACTAAGATGCTGATAATGTTGTATTACAGTTAACATAGTGTTACAATAGCAGTTGTGATGACGATTGAGCCGTGTCACGACAAAACTAACATAATGGGTTTGCCACCAGCATGTCCGCGCAGTCTGATCAGGATCCATGCTGTTCGCTATCAGTTTCTATATTTGTTATAGGGTCTGTAAGCGAACAGCATGGATCCTGATCAGACTGCGCGGATGCGCAGGCTGGTCTGGATCCATGCTGGTCGCAAACCCATTATGTTGGTTTTGTCATGATGCGCTCGTGCATAGACTTAAAGTTAAGGGATCAATTGTAACAAGAAATCAAGGTACAGTACTTGTATAATCCAAGTCTCAATTACTTTCACTATTGATACCAGCAGGTTATACGTTAATTGAAATTCTTTATCATATTTACTCTCCAGAATAAATACAAATGTATGAAATTGGCAGATTGAATTTTTCAATCAAGCAGGTAATTTGATACATTCAAGATCTTCCAAGTGATCATCCAGAATGCAAATATTATACAAAAACATCAGAGAAAAGCAGGAATCTGAGGAACAATTTTCTCCATGCCTGGGTGCATTATATTCTCTACAGGTTAAAAAAATGATACACTCATTGGTTATATAAAAAAGTTCATCTATTGACACACTGCATTATAGGTCCACGTTTCTAATTCCTAAAACACTCAATTCTAGGTCAACATTTCTTACATCTAAAACACTCAAGTCTAGGTCAACATTTCTAACATCTTTCTAATACATTTCATTCTAGGGTGAAAATACGCCTATAACATACATTAGGTGGAATGGAATCAGGCTATTAAATATGGAGATCTTACTTTCAATTTTCAGAACAGCAAGGAAATGTATAAGAGCAAACAAAGAATTGTATACCCTGATCTCCGGGCGATGATATATGTGACACTTCGAGAAAAGTAGTTCCGATTACATCGTCCTCCGTTATTCTGTCCCTGTAGGAAGGTAAAAAGTTCGAGACTCTAAGACAGAGGTTAAAGGTTACCTGACAATTTCATTAAGACGGTTAAAACTCTGAGTGGCTCATTCAGTGTTTGGGGTAGGGGTAGGTGGGAACACTGGATGTTAAGTATAGTTCAATTAACTATTATCATGCTATATATGGAGTATATTTTATGTACCAAGCTGGAGCAAACTCAGACAACAAATGAGATATAGAAACCCGCATAACTGTTATCAAGAATAACATCATGATGTTTCAGAAATTGAAAATTACACTCGTCCGCTCGTAATTATGAGTAGAATTTAAGAGAATTCGATGAAGAACGAGTAGAAAAATGTTGCCTGCACGTTGGATTTAGAAGCTGCTTCTTCTCCTAGTGACTCTGAAAATATTTTTCAATGCCTGTGTTTGCATCAGAGTACTTAATTTCAAATTGTTCAATAAATTCATGGCAAGCCGTAAAATTTAACATTGCTATTCTTTGCTCAAGCTTGGCGTATTATATATTTTTTTAATGTTTTGAGTAAAAAATAATACTGTGTTAGTATCTGAAATAAATAGAAGTCACTGTTATAACTATATACCTGTACATGTATATATACTATATAAACACCAAAAATATACATTGTACATGTTAGCTATATCGATTGATAAAGGTAAGGGTATATGTGTACATGTAACTTTGTAATCTAGTACCATAAAATGTAATTGATACATCACCAATAAAATGAAAGCATGCGATGTAAAGTAAAGGCTAGGTTCATGTACAGCTTGTTCAAGTTATACAGGTGAAAATTAATCTTAAACTTCTTTTTTCGCATGGATTTTTTGTAGATTTTCTTTGCAATGATTTGTTTTCAATAATTACATGTCAACATCTTTGTAAAGCTGGATTATAAGATGTCTGCCTCTCTTGAGTTCGAGTCCTATTACTGTCACAACCATGATACAATGATTCCTGTTATGTAACAAGTATTTATAAGTTGCAGACTAGTATAAGTAGGTTGCAGTCTAGTATTAGTAGGTTCAAGACCAGAATTAGTAAGTTCGAGACCAGCATTGGTAAGTTCCAGACCTGAATTGATAGACCAGTATTGGTAAGTTCCAGACAAGTATTGGTAAGTTCTAGACAAGTATTGGTAAGTTCTAGACCAGTATTGGTAAGTTCCAGAACTGAATTGATAGACCAGTATTGGTAAGTTCCAGACCAGTATTGGTAAGTTCCAGACAAGTATTGGTAAGTTTCAGACAAGTATTGGTAAGTTTCAGGCCAGTATTGTTAAGTTCCAGACCAATATTGGTAAGTTCAAGTTAAAGTAATTAAGACACAACACTATTGTGTTGAATCATTGAAAAACTACACAACATAAACCTTGCCTTTACTTTGTATTGATAAATAATATGATACATGTATAAGTAACACAAAATGGTTAAAGAATTCCCCCGGAAAACCTGAAATGGTGTATTAAGCAAAATAAACTTATAAATTTGAAAACTTCTGAAATCAATCAAAAAGTATATTTAATGTCAAGTATATGCCTACATTATATTTCTAAAGACTGCACCAATCCAGAATTGCCAAAAAAAAGCATAAAAACATGAAATTCCCTCCAAAGAAATAATAGCCCATAGTAAACTTAAGCCAGTCCAGTCTCAAGCATTTCAGGTGTTCTATAGGAAAACTCAAAACAAAACAAAACAGCGCGCATTCAGCAGCCCCTGAAAGCTGAAGGCATTCAATGTGTTGACACTTACATAATTTGGTGTTCTAATATTCTATCAGTATTGTAAAAAAGAAAAATTCAGACCCAACATTTGATATTCCACTAACAGATTAATTCATCATTAATTTTTGTTAAACATTTGACCAATATTACAATTTGGAAAACCTTTTTAAATGTTTAATTTCAAGTCCCACAAACATTGTAAAGGTCGTACCACCTCAATTTAAAAAACCTTTTTCTGAGATCTGTCTCAAATGTCAGGAGGGGGGATCGGGTTATGTCACAAAAGGGCCTTGAGTAGACCCGACAAGGTTCCGTAAGCTAGCTGAATAGCTTCCTCACATGAAAGAATCTAATGTCCAATCCACAGCGATGAAGAGCAAGTGGTTTGAAGTCAAGGACCTTAACGGAAGCACAATCTCAGGAAATTCATTTGTCAATATTCACCCTTGGCTGGTATCTCAGCAATTAAATACCCAATATTTATAACCATATACCCTGTTAAATGAAATATTCTAATCATGAAATGGTACCTGACTAGGTTACAGTCTGCTTTCTGTAAATTATCAGGATAGCTTCAGCATTTAAAAGTATTATGAATTCCCTGTTGGGGTTTTGTTGGGGTTTTGAGCCCACAGCAGTTTGATGGTTAAGTGATTCGAAGGCATTGACTGAATCACTCTGCTACAGAAGTCCCCTTGTAAAAAATAGTGTCAGTGAAGATACCATAAGAATTTATGAAACAAGATATTGCTAGTCTTGTACTAGGCAAGTAAAATTCTTAAGTAAATTTATTGGTCATTGTGAGATTAATGGATCAATCATAATAAGATCCATATGAGGTCAATTTAAATAAGATCCATATGAGGTCAATTTAAATAAGATCCATATGAGGTCAATTACAATAAGATCTATATAGGGTCAATTATATAATCATATTTAGGTCAATTATAATAAGATCCATCAGCTAACTCAATAGTTTCATGTATGTAAAGCATTTCTTTATTTAGAACTTTAAATATACTGTCAATATTCTCAAATATTAATGATAATGTGTACGGTATGTCTGAATTTTTCAACATTACAATGCTGATATTGACAACATATAGAGAAACTACCTGCGATGTTCTTTAGAAATGGTAACAAGGGCTACATGTAATGTATGCTACTTTCTATATAAACTACTAGCCTTAACAAAGTTTCTATTCAACCTGTTTGAACAACTAATCTAAAATTACCAAACAAAAAAAATCAGTATTCAGTTTTATACTATTACGCTAGATAAATGTCTGTGCAAAATTACAGCACAATGTTTAACTGCCATGCAGAAACCATTGTCTCGCACTCAGATGAGAAAGTAGTAATCAGTTATCAAATAGCCCTTATGAACATTTCCTTTGGCATCAAAAATTAATCCATCTATAAATATAAGTTATATAAGCCAAAGTATGACTTATGTGATTGGACGAACCATTATCTCCGAGGGCCGATATTAGTGACACTCGTAACCATGCAGTAGCTATGCAATCATCTTCTGTTATCCTATCCCTAAATTATTGTAACAGTAAAACATTAGTACAAAAAATGATTATAAATGTTAAAGGGACTCCACTGAGGTTTTTTGACATGACATGACTAGAAATATCTTTCCGAAATTTGTGAACCATTTGATAAATATCTGAGCAAATTTTATGATATTCCCACCAGAATAATCTTTTTATTGTGCAAAATGATTACTCAAATCGTACTAAGAATTGCACTATGATTTTCGATTTAATTCAGAGTATATTTCTTTAATCATCCTTTGCAGACTTTTTTTACATTTTCAGTACTTTACTTGGCGTATTAAAGTCAAAAATTCAAGTTTTACATTTTAAGGCTTATTACCTCAGTGGAGCTCCTTTAGACAAATGTAACGAAAATGTAAGTATGTAGAAATTATCATTTCAGTTATTTTCAAGGACAAAAAGGTGAAAATAAGTTGACTAGGTAAAATGGGTGGATAATCAAGGGAATGTGACATCTACATTGTACATGTGCAATGTGCTGTGAGCTACTGTCTTATTTATTTTTAATAATTTTTTTAAGGTTAACTAAAACAAGTTGAAATTTTCATTTAACATTATGACCCTAAACAACATTCCATTTTTTTTCCAATGAAATGACCTTTGATCTTCTAGTTATAGAAATTCTGCAAGTCATCAAATAGTATTGGTCAATCCAGTAAGTATATTAACATATTTATCACCAATGTTATTTTTACATTTGTAAATCTGAATTTACTATAATTCTTTAATTATTTCAACTTTGACCTTTATATACATACCTACATAAATCTCAATAAATCCTCAACGATGAATCAAGTATTTCCAGAATATAATTCAGTAATATCATTCAATATTTTAGGAACAAAAATATTTTAACAGTAAAGGAAATCAGCCAGGTAACAGCTTTACTTTCAATTTTTTTTTTTTCAAACAATAATTTTCATATAACTAGTTAATTTTTCAAACTTAATAAATGTAATACAATGTTGATTCATCATCAAAATAGTTTCAAAATTTCTTTTTTATTTATTTCTTACCAATCTTTCATAGACAGTCGGATCTTTTCACACATGGATGGGAACTGTAAACCTATCTTTAATTTCTGGTTGTATTCTGGATGGTCATTACAGTACATTATCTTTGTTTGGACCTAAAAAAATTATATTAACATAATGTTATAAGGGATTGGAATACATTTTTATGAAAATAAAATACAGTTAAATCTCTGTTGAAGACCACCTCTGTATAAAGAGCACCATGTGAATAAAGACCACTCTTAAGCAAACTTTCATTGATAAAAAAATACAACAGAGTACACTACAAATAAAGAGCATTTGTCTATAAAGGCCATGTATGGTCTCTCCTTTGGAGGACCCTAACTGTATAATGCAGACCTCACAAAATTGTGGATATGTGTTTTATAGCACGTATGAAGTCAAGGGAAGGAGTCCAAATTTTACATGATATATGTTATTTTAAAGTTGTGGAAAGCTTTTATAAACAGCTTTAAAAACAGCAAAGATTAGAATGATTATAAATTATTTTATGTTATAAGATTGACTAATTTTAAGTTTATTTTACCTCTTTACCAGCAAAACTCATAAGGAAGTACGGATCTACAAGCTCCTTTATTTCCTCACCAATCCGGAAAAACTTCTTCACTCCTTGTAAAAAGGCAGTGTCCACTGAAATCAATGACTATCAATGAAATTGATCATTTCAATTGAAAATGAAAAAGATTTATTAGCTGATCAAACAGTCAAAAATCTAGAAGTTTTATAATTATGCTGATACTTAACATGTTTGCAGCAAAGAATTCAAATCAAAAATAAAACTTTTAGAAGGTAATGCAAGTTATTGGTCAAAGCAACAAGTCATATGCATGAAACTCAGAATATTTTTATATATTCATCTCTCTTTGCATACTTTTTGTTATATTTGTGAGATTTTAAGTAACAAAAGCACTGTAAAGGTCACAGTGCAACTTTCAAACTATTCTGGAGGAAGACCTCAGGCGACACCTTTGTGCATCATCTCAGGCACTCCAGTAGAACCACAAACCTTTGTTACGCTAGCCATATATTATATTACATATAATTATCTAAGTATCCTATGTACTCGACAAGATTCAAACTTACAGTGGTAAGGGGTAAGTTATTTGAAGTCAACGACCTTAAACATGGCCACAAAGGACCATTATCACTCCTTAAACCATCGAGTCAGCAGAACAATGCAAGACTGCATATCCACTAAGTCAGACCAAACTTTGTATAGTTAGTTAACAATGATACCGATATATCTCGGGTAGTACTTACTCCTAGGTATATCTTCACACTTGTACACATTGAGAGCAAAAGTTGCTGGCCTCAACTGAACACCAGCTGGTCGCAGAAGGTTACTGTAATAATATGACATATTCTGATACTTGAGTAACTATTTAACATCTTGTTTAGTTTTTATTTCAGAATTTACTCTTTAAAATACATTCATATTTCAATAAATCAACAGACATCTTGTCTGTCTGAAACCCTCTCCCAATTTTTATACACATGTATTTGAATTTATGTCACAATAAGGTAGTTGTAGAAGATAATTACACAGCTTGGCAGAAAATTCTTTGTCAACACAATAAAACGACCTTAGTTTAGTGACAAACCTATGTTGACCTCATATGCTACCTAACAGAGCTATACTGCCTAACAAACTTGCAATAACTGACAGACTATAATAGGTGTAAGTATTTTTGGTACTAACTTTAACAAAAATTTCAGCACAATCTCTGCAGAGCAGCCCTTTATATAGCAAAAACCTCTTTACAACAAGCAATTATCATAGTATTGCAAGCAATCCATAAGTCCCCTACCGGTAAGAGCCCAAGCAACATTCTGAAGGGCCATTGGCCATTCACTTAGGTTCCTATTTTAAGTAAATTTGTTGAAAAAGTTCTTTAAAAGTGATCACAGGAAACAGTTTTTATGTACAGACAGACGGACACTCTAAAGTTATTTTTTAAACATCCCTGTTATCAAAATATAACATTTTTAAAATCCTATCATGATTGAAGAAGTTGGAGTAAAAATTACCAATTTCTCAAAAAAAAGTCTAAGTTCAAAAGGGGCATAATTCTCCCTAATAGTCTTGCTAGAGTATTGAACACTCACAAATGTTGAGTGACAATAAGAAACATTTATATGAAGTTTGAAGTAGATACATTCAGAAAAAGAAGTTATTAAAAAAAAAACAATGTTTTTTAATGAAAATTTTAAGTTCAAGGGAGGTAATTCTGATAATTTTTGTGCTAGAGTTGTAAACCTTGTCACATATGATGTGGTTGATGACAAGCAACTTATATTTAAAGTTTGAAGAAAATACCTTAAGAAATAAAGAACTTATAGTGAAAAAACTTAAAAACTAGAATCAGAAATCTTGAAATTCAGTCTATTTGTTGCCATAGCAACCAGAATTTTCAACATAGGAAGATAAAAAAGGATGTGCATAATTTCCATATTGCCATCTACCAATTTGTCAAGTTTCATAAACATATTTTCAGTACTTTTTGTGTTATCACTGGATCCAGGTTATGTGTAAAATTTGCCATATTTTCAGTCTATTTGTTGCCATAGCAACCAGAATTTTCAACATAGGAAGAAAAGAAAAAGACGTGCATAATCTCCATACTGTCATCTATCCATATATCAAGTTTCATAAAAATATTTTCAGTACTTTTTGCGTTATCGCGGGATCCAGGTTATGTGTAAAATTTGCCATATTTTCAGTCTATTTGTTGCCATAGCAACCAGAATTTTCAACATAGGAAGAAAAGAAAAAGACGTGCATAATCTCCATACTGCCATCTATCCATATATCAAGTTTCATTAAAATATTTTCAGTACTTTTTGCATTATCGCGGGATCCAGTTTTGTGGACGGACGGACTGACGGACGGACAGACGGACGGACGGACGGACGGACAGACGGACAGACGGACGGAGGGTAAACCTAAAGTCCCCTCCGGTAAACCGGTAGGGGACTAAAAACAGTATCATATCTTCCCAAAGAAAAACCTCAATAAATAAACTTCTACACCTCTTATCAAGAACCAAAATGTCTTGTCTCCCGAAGGTTATTGCTTTGCAGAGGAGATCATACTGTATTTAAAACTCCAAATTCTAGAAAGTAAATCAAGGTTAAAAGGTTAAAGGTTAAATTTACCTCTCAATATCCTCAGATTCATCGGATGTTGTGTTGGCACTCATGGACTGTTTATGAAAAGAAATAACAACATGACACTCAGTGTTTTTTTTAAAGTAAGATATCAAAGTATATAGATAGCATTGCAATTAAATTTGATTGTAACTCAGGCAATAATTATGTATCACTCCTACAATTGTGCCACGAATTGATACCAAGAAATGGTGTTCTATGTATAAAGTGAAGTAATTAATGAGTCTGTCTACATGTCTCATGCCCACAACTGTTAATATTCTAAAGTTATCACATTATTTTTTTTTATTTAAAAAAGAAACCTCAGCCAGGCACAGTGACCCCAAACAAACAAACAAAACAGAATTTTTGTAAAGATATACTATGCTCTAATTTGATAACAGAAATGATTTATAATGTCTACAAAGTCTGTTTGTTTATATAAAATAAACATGTTTTGACTTCATTCAAAGTATATATGTCATGTTTAAAACTCTACAAACTATAGGTGGTCACAATATGAATATATTATGTCGTTAAAGAAACGGGCAGACCAACTTTACTTGTCCTGTAGATAGGAACATGGCTTCTAATACATTTTTAGTCAAATTAGACATATTCAAGGATTTAAATAAACTTCTTTGGTTAAAATATTTTACTGAAGGATGAGCATAGTATATCTTTAAATTACATATGCATATAAATTTTATGCAGACATTGAGACCGAACTGTAAGTTATTGTCAAATTATCTATATAATGTGAAACCTATATTTTGTAGTTCTATGAAAAACCACAAGTTTTGGTAAACTGATACCAGTCTATGGTTTAATGTACATAATTATGTAATGTAAATTATAGTATGCACAGATGTCTCTGTTTGTTTATCATTCAATGCGACTGTGTATCATTGATATTGTTTAAAACAAGAGCTGCCAGAAGGACTTGTAAGCTCACCTATTCTCAGAGCTTGACTGTTAAACAAAGAGCATAAGTATTGAAGGATATCTATATTAGTGAAAATTCAAATGAATTCTTTCAGGGTCACAAAGTTGCAAGTAAAACCTTTAAATGTTAAGATGCCACAACAGTGAGCCTTAATTATTCTTCTATTATAATGTTAAGCTAAATATGATAGAGTAATGACCTGTATGTAATATAACAATATAATTATACTCTATCATATAAACACATCATAGCTTTAATTCAACAGATAATTTGATCTAATTTAGTTGATTTTCACATTACTTAAGTCATAATTATGCCATCTTATGATCTATGAACTGTGTAACAAGTGTAAAATCCTCTAAATTGTGAGCCTATTAATTCAATTTATCTTAGGAAAATATATAGCAAAAATAATGTCTTTTGACCTAAAACATCAAACAATGTAACATTGACCTACAGGATCCTAGCAATGATTGTTATTTGCCTATGCCATCAGTATGGAGCCGGACCTCGCCTGCAAATCTGTACTGTCTGACCAACTATTGACAGGGAAGGAAAAAAACTTACCGGTGGGGTATCACCAGGCCCCAAGACTATTGCACAAAACTTCAGGTATCCTTTGGCACCAGCCATACTGTCCTCGGGATCACCTAGTAACAGCCATTTATTTACAAAGGCATGATTTCCTTGTTCCCATACCATACCAATGTCCATCTGGAATTCAGGAAAAAATTACTATCACAAACATAAACTTGTAAATAATCTAAATTTATAAGGAAGATTATTATTTCTTTATTCTTGAACTAATAACGATTTAAATTATATAGTATTCAAATTCTTCACAAGTCTCTATGAGAATTCTCCTTAAAGCACACAAATTGGCAGGGTTTGGATTATGAGATCTTTAGAAATTGTGTTCTTGCTTAATTGTCATGCCCTTAGATACCCTTAATTAGTTTTCACTTGTTTTTACAGGCAACTTCTACATAATAATGTATGCATGTAACTTGTTTACATGCTATTCATAAGCATGAGAAATTATGCCTTCATACTCTCAAAACAGTAATTCTGATTACCTTCACAAATCCATAATCTCTACTGTCTTTATCTACACATTTTGTTATTAATCAAACGCCCTTATATCAACAATGGACAGGTTCCAAATTCAAAGTAAGATAAGTCAAGCCGGTGCTAGGGGGCATGAGGGATGTTGTACTTTTTCATTATATTCCTTATGTACAGACTCAATCAAACCGAATCAAAATTTTCATGTAATTTTGTTGTGATTAATGCTTCTGAGTAATCACCATTTTTCAGATTTCTATCATACACATAAAGGTAAGCCTTACCTTGAACGACCCTATCATGGCATCAGATCTAAGTTTACGAGAATTAAACACAGTAAATTCTAAAAGTTCATCAAACAACTCTGCTGGTGATGCATTAAAATTGAAAAAGAATGTTTCATTCCAGAATGGTGAGTTCGTGGATTTCTGCACACGGGTCTGCTTCACTTGGTTGAAGCAGGTCACTTTACACACTGGTTGAATGTTTGATCCTTCAATTTGACGTCCCTCCAAGATTTTGATTCGGATCTATAAAAAGAAATGTATGATTTCAATGCAAACAATTTCCACATGTTCTAATATACAGGAGTAACTTTTAATGATTCTAATTTACTAGTCAATTAAAAGTGTATAACCATAATTTGCACTCTCCCAGAACACATCCCCTAAGGTAAAAGGGGATTCTGACTGTTCAATTTTCAAATCTTTGGAAATGTTAATGTCCTGGTTAAAGCCACAGCATTAAAATTTAAACTTGTACCCTCAGCCATTTTGGAACAAATAAAATACCACTGCATTAATCTTGTGGGGTCAGACAAAAGGTTTCCTCGACCCAAACCCGAGGGAGGGGTAAGTGGGGTTGCAGTTAAAGCTGGCATATAAATAGATGTAAATTCTTATGAAAATATCTACAGAAAGTCACTTGAGCTTTAAGCATTTCAGAGGATATCCAGCTGATCATGATATACATTCATTTTGCCTGTCACTAATGATTGAGAAAAAAGAAAAGTGTTGCTTTTTTTCATTGTTTAAAATAGTCACATTAAGAAAATTTGTTTCATAAAACATGGGGGACACGTTTTGATATGCATGCAACAAAGAAATACAAGAAATTATTGTTAACCTGGAAGTCCTGAGGCTTATTTGACAACTTCCCTCGGAATCTTCTTTTGCCCATTTTCTTCTTCTTTTTGGGACGTGGCTTTGGTTGTCCGGTGACAGGATCTATTTCCGGAGGTCCTGGATCAACCTCTTCTTCCTCTTCCTCCTCGCCCTCCCCTTCATCATCCAGCGTGACTTCCTGTCCGCCACCGCCAGCTGCTGTTGTGGCAGCCGCAGGTCCAGCTTGCTTCTGACCAGGAGGAGGGGCATAAGTAACCTTCATTTTAAGTTTTGTCTGAAAATCAGATATATTTTATTAACATTTGTTTTAAATCAATATTAATATACTATAAGTTTTGATACAAGTTTTTCACACTATTGTGGTAATGAACAAGTATTCAAGTAATCTTTGAATTGCTTTTTTGATTTATTATGAAATGATACTGTAACTGACAGGTTTACACCTACAGTAAAATAATGTTTATTGGTACCCTATACATAACATCTCTGTCATATTTCAGTCTGTTGTTCTGTTGATTGTACCTATCCTAAACTCATACCTATCCTAGACTCTTATCAATCCTAGACTCATATCTACACTAGACTCATACCTATCCTAGACACATACCTATCCTAGACTCATATCTATCCTAGACTCATACCTATCCTAGACTCATACCTATCCTAAACTCATACCTATCCTACACATACCTATCCTAGACACATACCTATCCTAGACTTGTACCTATTCTAGACTTGTACATTTCCTAGAGTAATATCTATTCTAGTAAATGCCTATCCTAGACTCATACCAATTATAGATTTATATCTTTCCTAGTACATGCCTATCATAGACTTATACCTGCCCTAGACTCATACCTATCCTAAACTCATACCTATCCTACTCATACCTATCCTAGACTCATACCTATCCTAGACTCATATCTATCCTAGACTCATACCTATCCTAAACTCATACCTATCCTACACATACCTATCCTAGACACATACCTATCCTAGACTTGTACCTATTCTAGACTTGTACATTTCCTAGAGTAATATCTATTCTAGTAAATGCCTATCCTAGACTCATACCAATTATAGATTTATATCTTTCCTAGTACATGCCTATCATAGACTTATACCTGCCCTAGACTCATACCTATCCTAAACTCATACCTATCCTACTCATACCTATCCTAGGCTCATATCTTTCCCAGACTCACACCTTTCCTAAACTGATACTATCCTACTCATCACCTATCCTAGGCTCATATCTATCCTAGGCTTGTACCTATTCTAGACTCGTACATATCCTAGACTCATGCCTATCATTGTACATGTCTATTCTAGACTAACACCTATCCTAGACTCATACAGGTCTATCCTAGACTCATACAGGTCTATCCTAGACAATAACATATCCTAGACTCATAGCTATCCTAGACATATACCTATCCTAGACTCATATATATCCTAGACTCATACATATCCTAACCTCATATCATTGAATTTATAATGCTGGATACAATGCTTCCTTGCAACCATATCATATCTTTATTCTTTAACCACAACAATGAAATTTTTCCAGCCATGAAAGCATATTACATTCAAACAAACAGGACATATTTCACATGACATTAAAGGGAAGTGTAATTATAATAAGATGTTTACACAGTAAGAGATAATCTATAGAAACACTACCCTAACATAAACAAGGTAAACATTGTTATACCAATAAATCAATGCTCACATCTCCTTAGTCATCAAAATTTAATATTAGGTAGGACATGTGAGAGAGAGAGATTTTATCTGCATTATCTTATTTCTGTTTGGTAAGCAATAAAAGACTGATTGTCTTAGTATCAACACATATTTCAACAATATTCATGACTTAAAAATTTCATAAATAAATAAAAGTGTATTCTTAACATACCCAGAAAGTACAAAATTAACACACAAATTTTAAGCTGGGCTAGATTAAACAAATTTAGGGGCCCCAATGCCCTTAACCAGCTGAATATCTAAAATGAAATTGTCCAGATTGCAACTTTGGAATTGTCCATAAAAGAATTTGAGGATATCAAAATGATACTGTTCAACCAGCAGTATAAAGCCTGGTCAAACTTCACGGATGTGTCGGCTGTACTATATTGGTGAAAAAGGTTAATTAGTTTTGTTTCCAGCGTGGTAGGGTTAGATTAAAATATACTTAATCTAAGACCTACCTGAGTCAAAGGCTGGCCATTGCCATCCATCAATATCGTATCTACATCTTTACTCTGTGTACCACCCCTACACAAGTCTGCCAATGGCACTTTAGCAGTACCCAGCAACCTGTGGAGATATAAGAATAACCATATAAAGATTTATTAACCTTTATCTATTTGATGCTAGATAATTGAAATCAATCTTTAGTGTAAAATGGAATATAGTTACATATAATATTATAAAGCTTGGTTAAAACATGTGTAATATAATATTGTTAGCATCATATAAAGCATGACTTGCTTATTTGAATTTATGGACCAACTAACACTGATGTTATACCAGGAAGCCAACTTATTATCCTAGTGAGACTCGAACCTGAAGAACCTCTAAATTGTAACACCTAAACTCAAGCTACATCTTTCCTAGTAGTTGATATCCTGAACTCAAATGTGTGTGTTTTTCCCTGGTACAAACTTTTACCATTATAGCATCATGGTGCACTACCGTTCACATTATGGATTTGTCAACCTGTTGTGCTTATTTTCAATGTTGTAACTGTTAAAGTTTGTTTTTACCCTGGGATTAGCTGAGAAACAAAAATTCTTAGTTTCACAGTATGATTACTGAAGAGGAGTGAGTGATACAGTATGAATCTATACTAAGGGAGATAACTCCATCAGACTTACTAAGAATATTCCCTGGAGGGGTGTAAAGTAATACAGTCTACCTTTGCATTCTTACTAACCATTGAGGCATGCTGGGCTATATATATTAAATGTCCAGGCATACAAACATAAACACATTGTGTTACATTATAATACAGACAATATTGTGAGAGTGTAACATAATGTATCACCATGATTTTAGACATGATTTAAACATTAAAGAAAATGTTTGAACACTCTATCTATAATAAAAATTTTACCAAGGACAATCAAAATACCTTAAAGGAATGTTTTTGTGTGCTTATATTGCAAAAATGTTATGTTTAATCTGGACTTTTTCCAATATATTTATGCTAAACTTAACACAGATTACACAATTATTGTTATTAACAGGTAGTTCAACATTTAAAGGCACATTATGCCTCAGATGCAATTTTTTTTCTCTCCACACATAAGTTTTATAATGTTTATATAGTGACTTAAGAGCAGGTAAAATCTTTATCACCTGAAGAAAGAAGTGCTGAATATAAAATTATTTGTCATAAATGTAACAAAATGTAAACAAAGAAGCATTTAAACTTCCATACAATATACTAAATCAATATATAACTTTAATAATTGCTTAAAAGCAAAAGTACAGGTAATTGGCCAATTTGTAATTTTTGGAAACTATATCCAAAAGAGCTTGTGAAATAAAAATAAGGCATAATGGGCCTTTAAATCTAAGTCCTGATAATATTTAACTTAAGTCATAAAATCATGACCTCAATATGTACAATGTATAAGATAAAAATTATTACATTGCAATGTTTTGTATTGGTAAAAAAAATATATTCAAATGCATGCAAAATGCATACTGGTAAATGGTATACATCATCAAGGATCTTGTCAAATTTACTCAGCTGTGCAATAAACTGTACATGTTATGGCATGATTCGCAAATAAATCATTTTTGTGAAAATGTGTAAATATATAGATGATGAGTGGGAGTATTTGTCAGATATCTCCTCTAACATATGATTTGTACAAATATTTTACACCTAAAGTAAGGCAACACCACAAGACAATGACTGATATTTTGTCAAGGTTACGAATATTATAACTTGTCATTGTAACAGTCACATCAAATATGTTTAAGAGATTCATTAATTCAAAATTTCACCATTACCATGAGTTAAAATTTTGAATTCAGCACACATAAGCCAGCTCTAGGGGGGCATGGAATGTTAACTTGCACTTTCCATTATCGTCCATGAAACATTTTCAATTTTGTCAATTTGGGCATTCTTTAGGAAATCTGTTTCGTAGTGTGTCCAGCTTTGTAAATTCTGAACTATTTATTGATTAGCAGTCAAAGGGATTTAATGGAAAAATATCAAGTGTAAAGATGCCTTATGAAGAACTCTGGGGGAAGATATTTTTTTGCCCTTCTGAGATCATGACAATGCTTCGTTAATATTGGCACCAGGACAGACATTCTTAAAAGCATCTGCACATAATAAAGCCAAAATAAGCATGCTTAAACATAAACAAGAGCAGAACTTTTCTACTGAAAACAATGGCACTAATAACCCTGAGAAAATAGAACAATGGCTGTTTTGACACAGAAAATTCTCTGGGATAATTCAAATACAATATTCTCAGTGATAAAAAAAAGCTCTTAGGTGTCAAAACCAGCCATGCCTATAAAGATATGAGAACAAACACCAGTGAGTGTTTCATGGATATTTACCCTCTATCATGTAGTAAGAAATAATTCAGATAATCAGGCAGAACAAAAAACTACTTATTATCTTTATTGGTCATGTTTTGTGTAATCTTACATATGATAATTCTAACAGCCCCAATTACTGATCCAGAAATTACTAAATAGATAATTACATGTAATTTTAGAAATTGTGGTGCACCAAAATTACTATTGTACAAATGTCAAGCAATTCTGGCAGGAACTAATATACTATATGTACCATTTAAACCTGGGTGTTTCTTTCATGTCTACATAGGGGGTTCTATTGAATTTTACCTTTCCCACTCTATATTAATTAATATTACATGCAGATTAGGAGAGAAACAATGAATAGACTCCCCCCTCTCCTTCCCCAATCCCCATGGTTGAAATTAATGCTTTAGATTTCTGTAGAACAATTTTTCTTTAGCAATAACATTGAATTGTCCTCTGATCAACAAGAAAAAGAAATCTGCTCAGTTTAATAATAACTCTGACTCTACAATGGACAAAAAGACGAAGTTAACCAAATTTATACGAGTTCAACTTAGGCATCCAGCAATGGCATTAATGCATTTTCACATTACTTCCCTTTGGTTTTTTCTTTAAATACTATAGCAATTACTGCAACTAATTTATAATAGTCTGGTTATAAATTTTCAGTAGAAGAATCACACTGGCCATAGCTTTTGCAGAAGTGGTGAGTCCATTGCAGCGGCGGTGGAGTATTCGTCGCAGAAGCGGTGGATAAAATATGGCCGTTTGCTGTTGTCGGTAAGTATATGACTGAATTTTGTTTTATGTTTTAATGTTTTACTTGAAACACTCAGTGAGACTGGAGCCCACATTTGTACTCTTTTAACCTATTACACGCACACGGTGCAATTCATTGCCGTTTATGCAAACACTTCTGTACAGTTTGATGAGGGGACGCCATTTTTGCCTAATTTTGGTTAAAACACATACAAATATGTGCAAAACGACCCCATAATACAACGGCATCACATCGAATGAATGATATATTCACAAATTAACCATAATTAGGAAAATTGGGAAATTATTCCCTGCGGTCTGGAGACCGCAGGGTATTGGTACGCGTTTTACTTTTGAGGCATGGAGGAGCACGTGACCTGTTTTCGGTACATGGAGGAGCATGTGATCTGTAAACCGTATATGATTGGTTAATTGACCTTTTCGAAAACCCAGCTAAATACCGTTTGCCGGTACGTTACGGATTTACCAATGTCCGAATTACACCTAATTGAGAACAAAAATCTATTACGTGAGATTTCTAATTTTCTATAATCATTTTACCGTTCAAGGTGGAAAAACTTGAATGATGTGTTTGAAAATTATCAATGTTTCTTTAATATCTATCCCAAATTTTACAAACAATAAATTGTTTATACTGAAAATCTGCAAAATGAAAATATTCGTAGTGGCATCTGCCATAATAAAAAGAGATATTTTCTGCGTAAACTTGTGTGTTTACTTTATTTATTTTTTGCTCGGAATTATTCATAAAATGGTAGGCCTATTTAATAATTTTCTTAAAAAGAAATAATTGTTTTATGTTCGACCTTCTCCGGTCTTCAACGGTCACATGCAGTTTCCAAAGACCTTCTTCTATATTGTTCGATTATTGTCAACTATATTCCTGTTACAAACGTTTATTTATCCCCCCAAATAATGTTGAAAATAGTTAAATGAAATATCTTTATATCATTAAAATGTTCACCGCAGGAAACCATTTTACTTATTCTTGCCTTTTTATAAAATAAATGACAAAAAATGTTTTTGTTGTAGACGGAGGTGGATTCGATTGCAACGCAGTGCGGTGGGCCCGATACCATATTTGTATATTTTAAAAGTTTAACTTGACGTAACGCACTTTTCAATTGAGTTCGGTCCTTTTCTTACTTTGACTCCTGAGAAACTTGATTATTTGATGTTTAAAGCGACATTAATTATTATACCCGGTATATACGCTCGTACAAATATATGTCCCATGTCCGCTATCATTTTCCTTCCATTGAAAATTACTTCAGCCGTAATTATCATAAAATAATCCACGTTCAACAATTTATTGCGGGTTATTACTAAGTATCAAGTATTTTTGAGTGTGAATGCACCATTCCAGTTGAAAAGCGCAGGAAAGTAAGAACATATATAGTGCCCTTTATCATATTTGTATTTCCAAGTTCATATTAGGGATCATGCATTTGACAACCCGGACCGCTGAGGAAACGGCGGAAACTAAGTCATAATAGTTGACCTTGATGCACCACCGAAAGGAAATTTAGCGATGTGCAGGGAATTCAACAAATGTGATAAATTCAGCCAAAATATCACATGTGTCAGACATTTACTTGTTACACGTGATCACGTGTTATACCTTATAACCAATGCCGATTTCTGACTTATTAAAAGCGGCATGGCAGGGATATATATATGCATATATTTTTGCATTACGGCATATGAGTTATAAAAACATAAAGTTAACACATATTCATGGCATTTTCGAGACTATCATTTTAGTTATAAAGATTTTGAAAGGCTATACAATATGGCCGTATATAAACTGTTGTTTGAAAATATAATATATAGACATACAATACTTATTAAATAAACAGTAGTTGTGTATATAAATATATAAACTTTATAATACTGTTTGTTTGTAACGTAATTTGTAATTGGAAAATCGAGACATTTATTTAATTACAGAGATTTTGGTTTATTTGTAACTTTATTTTCTGATTTTTACACACATGTACAAGTATTAAAAAGAATTTCGATAGCTATTAATATTGCGAACAACCGTTTATATACGACCATATAGCCTGTTGGATTTATTTATAACGAACTCATAATACATCAAGCATTTTTGTTAGAAAAAAATGAGATAATTTCATAAATCGACGGCAGCCATGTATTTAAAAAGTACATTGTATGTATATAAACGTCACGATTAGCCAATGAAGTGACGTAACAAACGTGCAGTATAGGGTCACATGCACGCAAAATTAAGGAGGTTCAATACAATTATATTCTTTAAATTGAGCATGATGCTAGTCACCGATCTCATTTCCTGTATGTGAATTTGATTTTTTCCTTAATTGTGGTTATTTCAAGGTCATACAACTTAAATGTAAGTCTGAAATTTTTTCCCCGCTTGTTATGTTCTTCACTATATTTGGGTACATTTTCAAAGAATGACTTAATTCCATAAAATATTTCTATTATCTTTTTTTTATTTCATTTCATACTTTTCATTCTTTAAACACATACCATAGTCTTTTTTCTATGTCACAATTTAAGAAAAGAAGAAAAAGTAAAGCTTAAAACGCGTAGGTCTTTACAAAAAAAGTAATAGAGAAAACTTTTCCTGAAATAACTTATACGCTGTAAACATAAAATTTATTTAAATTGGTGTTCTCAGTATATGGTATTAATATAACACAGTGACATTCAAATTCTTAAACTATACAAAAATGGTATCGTGCCCACCACACTGCCTTGCAATCGAATCCACTGCCGTCTGCGACGAAAACATTTTTTGTCATTTATTTCATAAAAAGGCAAGAATAATTTGCCAAATTTTCCTAATTATGGTTCATTTGTTAAAGTATCATTCATTCGATGTGATGCCGTTGTATTATGTGGTCGTTTTGCACACATTTGTATGTGTTTTAACCAAAATTAGGCAAAAGTGGCGTCCCCTCATCAAACTGTACAGAAGTGTTTGCATAAACGGCAATGAATTGCACCGTGTGCGTGTAATAGGTTGAAAGAGTACATATGTGGGTTCCAGTCTCACTGAGTGTTTCAAGTAAAACATTAAAACATAAAAAACAAAATTCAGTCAACAGCAAACGGCCATATTTTATCCACCGCTTCTGCGACGAATACTCCACCGCCGCTGCATGGACCCACCGCTTCTGCGAAAGCTATGGCCAGTGTGAGAATTGTGTGGTATAATTAATATACAAGTGCAAAAAAAAACAACAATTATTTTGATATTTAAATTTATGTTGTTTCTTCCTGGTTCAGTGTTGAACAATTATCTGGTGAAATATACAATAAATGATAGTTATATGTACTAAATATATAATGCAAATGTCAATTGTTACCCCTCCCTCCTCATTTACACAGGTGAGCCAGGGGACATGTCAGAAGTTGATCAGCCGAACAGGCTTTCCTGGACAACTTACCAATTCATGTATAAAACAAAACTATTTTACGACTGATATATGTCTCCTTAATAAAAACCCTTGAAAACATTTTACATGACAGATAATTTATAAACATGCATAAGTAAATGAGACCCTTTCAAAACAGGAATTTATTATTTCCTCTTTCATTGCAAATGTTTCACCTTACTTCATTTCATTAACATTATTTATCTATTTTCTAAATAGTTAAATGGTTAAAAGATTTTTTTCAAAGCAAATTGAAGACAATTCCTTAAGTTCAAAGTAAGTTTGAAAGACTTAATAACCAAACCATAATTCATTAGCCTACATAAATAATGTCCCATCATTAATGTAGAGCTAGGCTGGTCTGAACAACTATGCAGTCTGACCAGGCTCTTTCAGGTAATGTCATTCTTTTATTTTGATAATAAAAGCCCTTAAACATTGAACAAAATGCAAAAATGGGCAAATCCATTACAACAATTCAACAGGTTAAAAGTTCAGATCTTTCTTGCCATATTACTTTATAATTATCCTAATCTTAAAATGTACACAGGCAGCAATAACTTTAATTCAGTCTGGATCGATCAGAGTACAAAGTCTAAATACACATACACAGTACTATGAAAATGCCACTGAACTTGACCTATTGTTTCCAATTTTAAGGAAGTCAATAGTCAATTCTGGCAGTTTTGTCAAAATACATGGAAAGGAAAATCACAGGGCCAGGCTTTTTTTAAATACTGGTCACCACAGGACATTATTGCCTCAAAATGTTAACAATAATATAATGTCAGCACAAATCTATCAATGGTGCAGTAAAGTATTTCAGGACTACAAACCAATACCAATTATTATTGACAGGTCACACTGGTCAAACTGGTCAAACAGTCTGTCATGAATGGAGAAAACAAAACAAGACCTAACTGACCACACAGATATTGGATTACTAAATTGCACTGTGTTAGTAAATTTCCGTCTAGATCAGATATTGATTCAATCTTCCAGATTTAGTGAAAAACACACCATTTGCCACATTCATGAGAAGAATTTCCAGAGCCAGTAGCTCAGTACATAATTATAGGGAAAAAATAAACAATTTGTCACATAAATAAATTTCATATAACTTGGAGTCTGAAGTCAGAAAGTCTGTTGTGTCTATCACAGGTTAAACATATGTAATGTAAGCATATATTCACAATATGTGTTTATTTTACAATCTCTGGAAGATAAAAGTGAAATAAATTCACTGTAGAAAATATTTATCTTCTTCAAACTATGTTCATGCTATCGGTTTACCTTGGCAAAGAATGTTTTACATTACTTAAGTCTTGAAATATCTTTATATATAGTATGGTCCATTTAATATTACGTGTAAAAGTTGTTTATTATTATGATTTCAACCAGCTTAAACCTCCAAATTTAATTGAAACTCTAAAATTTAAATCAAGAATATTTTAATTCAACATTTCATCCCAGAGGTCCATCATACTCTCAAAGGGTAGATGGACCCTCATTAAGCTTAGAATACACACATTTCATTCTAGTCAATACAAATAGTAATAAGCCTTCTTATAATGTAAGATTTTGCACTTTCTGATAATAACCAAATATTATTATGTATCCTGCAGGAATGTGCTAGTATTATGAATGATTTAACAGGTCTGAATGAAAGTTGTCATAAAATTTTAATTTTTCCAGTCATGAAATAATAATATTACACCTTGGAGACTTTATTCATGACTGCTTTGCTAAAATGATCAAAGCTTCAAGATAAAAAATCAATCATTCTTGTACATAGTGAAAGATTATCAGATCATAGGTGTTGAAAGATCACAGGTGTTGGAATCTATTATTCTAGATTTTTTTTGGAAGTAGCCAAATAAAACCACCAACCTTCCATAAGCTTGTAAAATAGTTTCCTCAAGTTAAAATAATCTGAATTTCCTACCTAGATTCAAACAAACATTGCCAAGGGTCAAATGATTCAAAGGTTCATAAGCAATTAATGCAAACCTTAAGCATTCAACAATACGGTTAGAGGCCCTTTTCCAAGCTCATCTCCCTGATTTTCAAGTCATACTAACATGTGCACAAGTAAAGAACCTGAGGTCAGGCTCCACGTCTGCATATTCTCACTATAACTATCTGTTGGTTGTTCAAACATTCTTAAAAGTTAAAATTCAATAAACTTACAATTATTGATAATTCTGTAACCAGGTCAGACCAAGTAAATTAATATAATATATAATAATTTGAGACGCCTCATGACAAAACCAACATAGTGTGTTTGCGACCAGCATGGATCCAGACCAGCCAGCGCATCCGTGCAGTCTGATCAGGATCCATGCTGTTCGCTATCAGTTTCTCTGCTTGTTATTGAGTATGTAAGCTACAGCATGGATCCTGATCAGACTGTGTGGATGCGCAGGCTGGTCTGGATCCATGCTGGTCGCAAACCCATTATGTTGGTTTTGTCATGACACAGCTCATTTAGTTGAGGTATTAATACAAGAATACAAGAACAGTTGCTGCTTTAAAAAGTATTGTACCTGTTTCTACCAACTCTTTCCCAGTCCTTGACTTCCACCTCCAGCTGGTCATTTCCACTGATTGGTACACCTCCAAGATCAAACTCTAATGTCTGAAATAAACAGGTTCATTTATCATAATTACATCAACCTTTCACAAAAAGGAAACGCAAGTAAAAAAGAAAATCTTATAATCAATGCTTAGTATAAAAATATCATGCTTAGCATAAAATGACTTAGAATGATCAACATTAATAAAACTTAAAATACTTAAATTTGACAATGGTTAAATTTAGTAACGCTGAGATTGCATATGCAAAGCTAAGACATAGTTTTGATAGATTGAATAAATTGGCAATCTTTTAATTGAATGGCAATGCTTTGATTGAATATTGCAATGCTTCAATTTAATGGCAAGAGTTTGATTAAATTACAAGGCTTTGATTGAATGGCAAGGCTTTGATTGAATATGGCAAGGTTCAGTTAAATATGTCAATGCCTTGATTGAATGGCAATGCTTTGATTGACTGACAAGCCTTTGATTAAATAGCAAGACCTTGAATGAATATGGTAATCTTTTAATTGAATGGCAATACTTTGATTGAATATGGCAATGCCTTGATTGAATGGCAATCTTTTAATTGAATGGCAATGCTTTGATTGAATATGGCAATGATTTGATTGAATATGGCAATGATTTGATTGAATATGGCAATGATTTGATTGAATATGGCAATGCTTTGATTTAATGGCAAGACTTTGATTAAATAGCAAGACCTTGAATGAATATGGTAATCTTTTAATTGAATGGCAATACTTTGATTGAATATGGCAATGCTTGAAATAATTGACAATGCCTTGATTGAATGGCAAGGACGTGACTGAATATATTGCAAGCTTTGATTGAATGGCAAGTCTTCAATTCCTTAGGCAAAATTCAAAGATATAATAAGAGCACCACACACATTGTTAGCACTTGTCTAGTAAAGACAGCAGCAATGATAACAGCTCGACATTTGTTTAGAAACAGACAAGCTAACAAAGGTCTTTGAAAATGCATCATCAAGTAATTTACTTTTGCATACAAATTAAAGCAACGGCCATTATCCAAAATGATATTTTTCAGTTCCCATGTGCAGATGGAGCTGATGTGCAGTCAAACTGAGCCTTTGGTGTGTATTTTAATAACACTCTCCATATAATATACATGTATATATTATTAATTATTATCCAAGTTAAATATTATAAATATTTTATCACAAGGGATTCTGTTATTATTAAAGTAAGGTTTAAACAAGTAATAGATATAACAGGTTGATAGAGACTATCAAGCACTTGATAATGAATGAGTGAAGTATGTCCGACACCACTTATCTACAGTGTGTCAAACATTCTTCACCTCTCAATATCTTGATAATATATTATACTACCTATCATGATTGAATGACACACAGTCAACTTTATTAGTAAACTAATCGTCACATTTTCAATAGCTGAATTTTTCTTCGATAAACTAATAATCACATTTTCAATATTAAAAATTATCATTATATCGATCTACAATAAAGTAATGGTCCCATTTTCAAATTTTCACAGCAATCCATAACCTCCTGATCCATGTCTTATGGTCACATTAATCCTAGTACCATAATATGGTCACATTTTCTAGTAAAATAATATGGTCACATTTTTGAAATTTCAACACATTGTATGACTGATTAACTTACGGTCAGATTTTTTCATATACTAGTTAGTATATTTTATCTAAAGAAATAGATATGGCTATTAGATTGTATTAGTTTAAACATAATGGTAAATTCATTTCAAAGAAAGCATTAACCTTAAAAATATATCTATAAATCTGATATGCAATGAAATTTTGTTGAGGAAATTTTGTTGAAATACTGTAGAAAATTTTTTCTCTATGCTGGGAGTCCACAGCAACTCCATTACATGCTCAACTGACATGATCCCACTTCAATACAGCTGAGTAGTGTTTACTAGATTAATAAAACAATTACTGAAAGTGATAAGCCTAATTGCCACCACTATTGAGTCTGCTGACCAGGCACTATACTGTTGAAATCCTTTAAACTTTGAATGGAATGTTCCAAATTCAAAGCAGGGCAAATCCATTATACAAATTCAGAAGGATCAGGGTTAATCTGGTTATGTAACAGGATTTAGTTATACAGTGGATAACTTCCAAAAACAACAGGCAATATGCACAAAAATACATTTCATAGCACCCTTTCCTAAATTAAAGTCAAAAGTTGCATATTTTTTCTCATTTGTTAACATGAATGTTATTTATCAATAAATAAGAATGCTTTATAAGATCATTTTGACCAACAAAAATTGATAAGATTAAATAATATATACAATGTATGTGTTTTCTTTAAAATTTTCCATATAAAACTCAATATGTCACATAAAAAATACAATATACACCATTGCGTGACATTCTTTACACACGGTTTTTGATGTGTATATTTCAAAGTGAAACATTAAGATGTTATTTCAAATGTTTATGAATCATAGGTAAAGGTACGTGTAAAAACATCATGAAATCGTTAGTGCGTATACACTTTATGATAGACTATGACAACTTTGAATGATCAGCAATTTCTTATTGACGACTGTATAACATGTACCAATGCATAAATACCCCAAGGTCATTCATTTTACCCGGATGAATCGAGTCACATAAGAAGAGAAATGATATTATTATTGAATGGTGAAAGTTTGATAATCCCCTTTTCAATAATTCATGCTTTTCAATAATTCATGCATATCAATTCATGTATTACCAGATATAAATATTAGCATTTAAACTTAAATAGTTTATTTTAACTATAATTAGCCCGCTTCTACCAATATGTCCAGTGCAGTTACCAAGATCAGTCGAAACATCCATGCCATCTGATCATGGTCTGCACCAGCTCACTATTCAGTTAATTACCTATGATGAATAGTTATATACATATTGAAGATTGACGATATTAATTGGGGTGAAGTGCATTTAAGATATTAAGCAAGGTAATTAATGGTTAAAAATAGTAAAGTGCAGTCACTTAAATATAAACTTTTAAAGTAATAGAAATCTAAAAGAAATATAAAAGTGAGTTTCTCTGATGCAATTTACACAAACTGCAGCAATTTATATAATTGTAATTTTATCTCCAATGGTGGGCTGTTTATCTCACCATATACACTAGAATTTGCCATTTTCATTTTTTGTTGTTCAAAACTTTATACAATTGGCATCATTGTTATCTAGAATTATATTCAAATTAGAAAATAATAATGCACATTTCCGAGAGTTGATCTCCCAACCTCTCAATAGTAAGTACTGGACCAGAAACTGTTACAGTTTTGACCTCAGTTGAGTAATTTCAATTGGCACTTAAAATGACATTATGAAAATAGATATTCATTCAAACAGTTAAGCACATCATATCAAAGACATTATTGTTATTTACATGATCTGCATGTCAACAAAATGTAGGCACACACATCATGCAGTTTCCATATATAGAACCAAGGCTGTTCTTTGTTTAAAATAACATTGTAAGTGGGAGTTAAAGGTACATATAATTATGACATGAAGAGTTTAAATAGTAATTTAAATATTCAATGCTTTATTGTTTATAAATAATTTAAAGGGTATCAACAATATAGCATTGTAAACCACTTAGACTGATTAAATTCTGACATTATATGACACACCTGTTATTAAAACTCAGATAACATTACATATGTTATCATATACCATATGTTACATTGGTTATCAATTCATCATATCAGCTCAATGTAACCTTAGTAATCATTATTATAATGTCTGTACAAACATCTTATTTTTTGTAATCATACTTTACAATAAGGATCAAACATATTATTATGGTATAAACATGTTTTATTCATGTTTAATTTAATACATGTATATATCATTATTTTTTTTCAGTTTTATTCTATAAAACAAACCAGTGTTTATTTATTGTCAATTTAATGAGGAACCATGGTTACATGGACTTTGGTACAACTCACACCCTCAAACTTGACCTTTAAATGTCCTTGACAGTCAAGGTCAAATTATTGAATTTTGGTTAAGTTGTCATACTGTAATTTTATAATTTATGTACAGATTTGATTCATACATACGAGTTGAGAGGCATTTCTGAACCAATAGACCTCTCATTCAACTTTCTAATTCAAAAATTTGCCTAGGTTAATCATGTGAGCCATAGATTCAGGCCTAATATTCTGCAAATATATATGGCATCAGTTAAATATCTTACAATATAGTCAGTACTGAGTACATATATATTCAATCACACCAGACTAATCAATTTGAAATTCTGAAGCAGAAAACCATTTTAAACTACAAAAGAAATTGAACATGCTCCAGGGTAAGTTGACATTACATAACTACCATTTAGCAGGGTCATGGTTTAAAATGAAACAATTTTCATTTTTTCAATTTAATCATATATGCATGCAGTCAATACAAATGTACCTGTCTTATTTGAGTCGTTCATACAATCTTTTTTATGTTTACAAAAGAAATTTTTTTTGCTATCTAAAGTTATGTAAAATATCTCAACCAAGCCTAAAATTTTATTATAGGTAAATTATTAGTTTTTGAGTAGGATTTCTACATAGACATGGTGCAAATGTGTGGGTTGAGGACATTTTGATAAACTATGCAAAGGTTTAACATTAATCTGGTCCCCCAATACAAATATTCACCCTGGCAAGAGTATTTTGATATGTCAAACTTAAACTGATTACCACTGGACTTTATATATCTGATCTCTCTATGTTGGTATGCATGTACTTCATATTAAAGAAGCTATGTCATAAATTAACAATTTATTTGCACTAGCTTAAAGGGGCTATATGCTTTAATTTTCAAAATTTTCTACAGTGACAGCAATGTTACTTAATTTCACATAATTTCATGTTTGCATTCCTAAATCATGCATCACCCATACATAACATGTCAAGTGTCAAGAACTTAACATTCACTTTGACAAATCATTTTAATGTTATCATTATCTATTAATGATAACTATATGATAACCTATTAGTATTATTAAATAATTGTTACATTTGTAGATTTGAGCATTCTTTAAAGGTTTTGATGTGTCCCGATTGACAACATTTTTTCGAAATTTGTGTAGAAATAAATTCCAAGTTTTGTCCAATTACTAATGTGTGCAAATTTTAATATCAATCCCTCACCATATTTTCCCATAATTATCAATTTTATTACGCAAAATAACCCAAAAATGAAAAGGGTTGGACAAAAAATCAATTTTCAATTTAATTCTGAGAATATTTCTTTGTTCCTTAATGTTAAGTTTTTAATTTTAAATTTAATTATTTCACTTGATATTTTTCAGATTTTCAAATATTATGTTTTTAAGCATTTGCACCTCAATGGAATTCCTTTAATGCTTTCAATGCAAGAACATAATGAATTATCATCACTTAATTATATTTCACTCTTATCTGACCTGTGTAATACCACTAGTATAGCCACTGCTTGTTGTTGTTTCTTTTTTTCACCCCTTTTTTTACACTTATATTGCAAAATTTAAATTGGGGACAAAATACCGTATATACATGTAGCATTTTTAGGAGCACAGTGTCATTGTAGGGTGGTTAAATATCTGTCTTTCTTGATCAACTCCGAGATCACTAATAGGAGTACTTTTCTGCAAGGGGTTACAATATTGTTTTAAAGCAGTGACCTGAATACCCTTTAAGCCTTCATCATAATCCAGTTAAAGTCATTTGATTTAGAAATTTAACCTCACTTAAAGATCAAACTATTTTAAAAGTACTTGACAATTTTTTACTCTTCATGCCTATCAAATGAAATACATTGTAATGTCCTTAGAGATGATCATGTTATTTCTTCCTGAACTGACTTTAGACCTTTATATTATTATTAAAAAAATCTCAAAAAAACAAAACAAAACAACTTCCCTTTATTATAAGATATAATTTTTGTCATGTCATATAAAAATATCAATTTGGAGCAGAATTCATGTTACACTTCTAACATAAAGTGAACTTATAATCTTCCTTATTATTAACAATTAAAATTTCTTAACACTTGTGCCATCATTCTGCATAGATAATTGTTTATGCCACCATAATGCAAACAAGTGCCAGAAAGGGGTTGGGGGTCATGACCTCCCCTGGGATTCGGCTATTATGTATAAAATATAATATAACATCAAGGTCTTGATAATACTGTCCTAGGATGATAACTTGAGCCTTTGTTTACATAACAAAGACCAATAACAATGCGAAAAATAGGTGAGGCAGATCAATGCTACAACCTATAAAAATTAAAAGAAAACTACATAATCATATGACTTGTTAGCGCAGTAGGTAGAGCAACCGTGTTGGTAATGCGTTTTTTGCCCGTACAGGCAGAAGTTCGACTACTGGTAAGACACTTCTTTTTTACCTCAGAAAACAGTCAATTGTTCAGAAAACAAGTTTGACCGTTTTTTCATATACATACATGAATATGATATCGAATATTTTATTACACTGCGATCAAAAAATACAAAAAGAAAATAGAATGGAATTTAAAAAAAAAATAAATATATACTATAAAATATATATTATAAGAAGAAAACAAAAAGGAAAACGAAAAATAAATAAAGAATAATGATAAAAAACAGAAGAAAAAACTGTGGTTATAAAATGACACTAAGTTGGGTTCGAACCTATGAGTACAAAACACTAATAGTTACAATTACTCCGACCTACCGACAGAGCCATAACGGTAATACACAAACGATTCTGTAAGAATAATGCTATATAGTATATGTAAGTGTTTACTTTACGATATCGGATAATAATCCAGATAACCCCGTTTTTCGACTTTCCCATGTACTGTTAAGACCAAATTATCATCTTAGGACAGTAACTTACATTAAATCATCATGTAAATTATTGACTCATGACCCCCCCCCCCCCAATATGAGGGGGAAAATACCCCTCGTTAAAATATTGACTAAATGCCGTCCCTGATATTAGGGGTAAACCTGATGAATGCTTAAACACAAATGCCGACACCGATGCTGACGCCTGATGCAATGATTTTTTTCAGAACAACCTGTGGATATCTGAAGGGGAAATTATAGCACAATAAATCAGAAAAGGGGGAAGAATATGCATAGGGCATTTCATGAGAAAATATAGGATTTTTATGGGATTCTAAAATATTTTGGGCTAGGCCGGGAAAGAGCCTTTATTTGCCTGTAAATTAACATAGAGAAAAATCAGTGGAAAGTCAAGCTAAAATATAAGCATATGGTAGCATAAATAATGGAAGTTTCTTGATAATTTACATATTAATATATAAAGTTTTACCTCATTCCATTTGGGATTTAAGTCTGATTTTATAACTTGCGTCTTTTTGGATATCCCTGCAACATAAAAGTACATGTATACTTTTAAAGGAAAGAAAATGCAATAATTAACTAGTATCATGTAATTAATATTTGGGATACTTAAGGGTAAGATGTACTTTAATATTGTTAAATAATACACATGACAATCCCTAAACTGCAATGAGGATATACTCTTTACAAATATTCTAGATAGTGTGCAAAATAAAAATTGCAAATATTTCAAACATGTTTGACGATCTAACAATGTATTTTAAAGTGGAGCCTATAAATACACTGACAATCCCATTAAGTAGTTGGCAAACTACATTATTATTATATATCGTTTAACATTTAGTACTATAAATCTGTCATAGTATTGTTATAATTATATGTAGCTTTTTCACTTTGTCTCTCTTTTTTTTCTTAAGAAAAAAAAAATATTATCAAGCTGACATTATTTAAGGCAAATATCTATAAACTATATCTAATAATATAATAAAAATAAATAAACTGTATTTTTGCCAAAATACAGGGAATATTATATAAATACTACATAACAGACAAAAACGATCTTTTACTATGAGCTAAATTAAAAATGCTGGCCAACACATTTCATATTATTATTAAAAAAAAATACTTTTTACAAGAGCTTTTATTGCAACATTTTCAGTTTCATTTATATTTAATTACTATTTATTTTGACAGAAATGAATAAATAAAATTTCCATACATAAAAGTAAATTTAAAAGCTATGGTTTTTTATAATGCTTAAACTCATAAGTAAGAATCTGCAAACTTCGTATAGAAAATGCAATACACAAACAACGAATACACACCTATTTCAACATGTATGTTCTATTTATAGAAACATCTTACCTTGATACTTCAAAGTGGTGTACGGATCACTTTCACCAAAAGTTTCCAAATTCGGAACATTTGAAGCGCTAATAACTTCTACCTTCAAAGACATGGTTCTTTACTCTAATGTATTTTCTAAAAATCCATTTTAATCAAAACACCTTTCCTTGAGAATTTTGTCGATTTCCCCTTCCTTCTTTACACTCCGTGCATCTTGTTAAGTGTGGGTGTGACTTGACAGCCGATGTACCGGCTAGTTGAATTGTGGGTAATTGCAATTAAGCGAACAGGTGAATAAAGGGAGACTAATGCGTTTTATTTCCAGAATTAAATACAATCGTGTGTTGAATGAGTTACCTCGCTTGAAATCACGCGATAAAATCTAAAATTTAACAGGACTTTTTAATAACTGGAAACAGGATCCAGTTTTAGTGAAATAACGAAGATTGTTAGATGTAAGGAGCTATCTAGAAGTAGAATTTCTAATCTAAATGATCACATGTGATTGTCTGTTTCACATATATATAGCTATGTATACTGCGAGCAAAATGCACGCGCATCACGTGAAGTAGTCGCAAGGGAGTTTTCGCTTTTAAGCTTATCTATGAGATCTTTGATGAGATGAAACCGCAAACGTATTTTGAAATAAAAAATATTTTGAATGAACAATTAACATTTACTGTATTGATGTGTTTCTACACACATATTTTCTAAAGGGAACTTGAAGGCGATGGCTCTCGTGATTAATTTACATATGAGCCGCGCCATGACAAAACCAACATAATGGGTTTGCGACCAGCATGGATCCAGACCAGCCTGCGCAGTCTGATCAGGAGTCATGCTGTTCGCTACCAGTTTCTCTACTTGTTATAGGGTTTGTAAACGAACAGCATGGATCCTGATCAGACTACGCGGATGCTCAGGCTGGTCTGGATCCATGCTGGTCGCAAACGCACTATGTTGGTTTTGTCGTGACGCGGCTCAATGATAATGGTGGTCTCATACTGACTGTTTGCGCCGAAACAGCCCGTTCCGGCAAGTCATTCCACGAGCTGGGAATTCGAATACATTAAAGAAATGTTAGACTTCTTAAAGGGAGACACAGGCAAAATTTTCATTTCTTAGTTTTGAATTTTTCGTTCCTAATTCTGTAAATGCCCTCAAAATAAATATATTAGACAGTCAAAGGAACAAAACTTTGCTCCATATTAAGAATAAATTGGCGGTTTCCTAACCTGACCCGCGTGGGTCAGGTTAGAGCGCTAGGATTTCACAATAGTTGTCACAGTGAACTCTGGAAACGTTAAAGAACATGTCAAATGAATGATTTAAGTTTGTTTCAATCATACAATATCCATAGTATCTGTTAATGTAACTTCAACGATTTTTTAAGTCACCTGACTTGTTTTTAAATTATTCGGTGATTCTATAGGCATTAAATTTTGTTAAACATATATAGATATATTTATGCTTCAAATCCAAAATATAGAGAATTTTAACAGAAATTTATGCTGAAACTTTTAGAAATGTCATTTTAGCGCGAGATGAGTACAAAAGATCACTTTAATATTTTTGTCATTATTTTGCCTGAATATCCCTTTAAAGAAGGCATTGAAAAGTAACGAAATACAAAATATAGCATAACTTAAAGTTTATTATAATTATTATAATAGTGTGCTCGCATCATGTGAATTCAAAACTATATAAAGAAGCAACACAAACATGTGTTGATATTACAATGTATTATACGTGTTCTAGTCTCTGATAGTTCAATGTTTCAATGGCCATTTACACTGTTTGTCATATTATGTATGCTTATGAAATCGAAATTTTATATGTACATGAATGAGATTTAAATAAATAAATAAAAAAAAATAATGTATATGCATGTATATTGTTTTGTTTCAAAAGTGTATACATAGTTTAAACATCTTATGAGAGAAACTTATCATTTCTGCCGTAGCTGCGTTCTGTTGGAACAAATGATTCCATGCTTTGAAAAACCATTGTCATCTTAGTTAATGGGTAAATCTTTACATATTTTTTTATAGGAAAATAATTTATGATGAGTGTTTGTATATATTGTAAAGATTTGTGCCTTACCATATATTATATAGATAGCAATATTGTCCTTGATTTTAAGGATGTTACTTACATGTACGTCGTCTTGTGTTAGGGTTATATAGTTGATTTTTTTCAATTTGCCCAAGAAGTGTGAAAACATCAGCTCTACATCCGTGAAACAGTTAATATTTCAAATGCAGAAGCTTTTCATTAAACAATTTGAATGTATCTAATGAGTATGCTCAAATAAACTTCCAATATGGATATTGATAAAAAAATAAATTTCCGCTGATCCAAATGTGCGCTATAACTCGATATGTGCTGAATCACAGGGTAAGTGTTCAACTTTTTTTTTAATATTAATATAAAATTCAAAGCTTATTTTAAAAAAGAAAATTGAAATGTGATTCTACACTAATGACTTTCCTTTATATTTACCTATTTTTGTTCCGGATTTTTATGCAGTCTTCATCGAGATATTATTTCCGTCGTAAGTTCTGGTGTGCCCAAAATATCAAATGCGTATGAATAAAAATGTCGATAAACATACTCTAAATACAGAGTTTTCACAAAATCTTACCACCAAACGATGCTTAACATTCAAACAAACCGTTATTGAAAATTGTATTGAGATGGTCTCAAAATAAAGGAATTGCTGGTCAAAATTCCATCTGAGCTCCATATGTGCTGAAGAGATTCATAGGGGATATAGCCCTACTCGTAGTGCAAGACATATGCCTTACGATCATGGAGTAGCTTCCATCCAAGACTATGCCCCCGTTATTATCCAGGGAAAGGGCGGGGACAAGTTACACTTTGGCTTACTCATGACAAAAGTGCTGACTGCTAAATTAATATAAATGTATTTTGTTGCTAGGTAGAACCGTACGAGTTTTTTCCTGCCATATGCGGGGATCGATCTCATGTACATTAAGCACCGATATATTTCTTTAATTACATGTGCCTGAATACCATTGGACAAGATGACAGTATCGGTTGTGTCAGACATATAATATGGCAGCTGTAAATGTTTGATATCAAATGTTGTCCCGTATATCATATCAGTGTTGTCATATTTACCTTTGGAATCATTGATTTTGTTCAGGAATGAACACCGCTTTAACCGGTGCTAGGGGTGTGAGTGATGCTGTACCCTTTTCATCATATCGTACAAACAGTCTCAATCAAACAATAAAACAACAAGAACAAATTGTAAAAGTAAGTCAGCTGATGTAAAAGTTTAAGTCTGCGTAAGGTTAAATGGTAAGGTCAAGGTCACATAAAAGTGAAAAACAGACAAGACGACTTATATTGCGACAACAGCTGCAGCTTCTAGATGTCAATATTCTGTTTCAAGTCGATTAGAGGGGTGGGTCAGTATTCTACAGGATTCTGAGTAGAGAGGGTGCAATATTTCTTCACAGGATTAAGTATTTAATAGAAAGTTGGTAACATTTTCATATGGTAACATTTTCATATTTACTTAGTTATAACGTCATGTCCGTGCCGTCTGTTCATAGACTGCACTGTATGGTCGATGTCAATTTAATAATACATGTATACTTTTTGAAAGATGAATGGTTTAGTCTAGACAATGTGTATACGGGTGGTGAATTTCCATTGCATAAAGGCAGTAGATATTGTCGCGCGACACTCTTCAAAAGTTGTAAAAATATTGTCTTGTTAAATATAAATTTAGCTAAAAGGGGTAGTAAATCTGCAATGCCGTGCAGTTGTTCCTCTTATCACACAGAATCGCTGTGACAGTTTTGCCAATCTATAAAAAAATATTCAGTTGTTAAAACTATAGAAATATCTGGTAAAAGTTCACATGTATGATCATGTTATATTTGTAATTTTATTGGTATTAAATAGAAATGAATGAGGCATTACAGTATCGCTCTTACACACTATATACTAACAGTCTTATACAAATCTCCTTTACTGTAAGTGAAAAAAGTTAAATTGCCTTGCTACCACCCACCTTCTAGAGCGATTAAAACGCTGTAAAAAGAAAGTAGCATTTTATTCATAATTTTAACCGTAAGAAAACGGCAAAATGACTGCACGACACGGCATCTTTAAAGCTCCATGTCTTCAAAGGAGCCAAATCAACCTTGAGGAAAATGTTCTAACATTTTGATAAAAGTAAAATTATTCAAAATTAAAGAAACAATTTACATGTTAAATGAAATTAATTACTGATTTTGCAATATTGAGCAGAATATTTTCACAGCGTGACTAACAAAGTTTGGGCTATTTTGCATACTCTACCTATTTTGGGCAATTATAAGTGTCGTTTTGCCATGTGTTAATTGCTATTTTCATTCACTTGACAATATTTTACTTATTAATACAGTTTAAGCATTTTCGTGAAAATTAGCAAGAATTTGGATACATGCTGCTTTGAAATGACACCGTCTAAGTATAATTATCTATCAACCGCGCATTGCTTTCAATATACATGTAGATGAATTTGACAAAGTCATGAAACTTGTTACTATGTTTCCAACCATATTTCTATTAGGCACTTACTCATATATTATAGGAAGAAATAATCCAAAGGAAATTTTATCGTCGCCATGCCTTGTTGAATGTTTTCATTGACCATGGAAATACTAAGATATCGGACAAAACTCGGGGTAAAAAGTTATATAACGAGGCCAGCTCTGTCAATACTCACATTTGGGATATTAAGATGATCAGCTAATCATGTACATGTATAGGGACTTGCCAGACTGCATGTGTGTTCAGACTCGGAGGGGTTTAATATATTTGGTCCCAAAAGATCCCCAGTCCCTTTCCCATCCCGGTATATTTTGCCCCGAACTTTTACAAATGATCCTTAGGAAATTTTTTACACTTAAAAATTCCCAACAAAAAACAAAAATTTTAATTGTTATAATTCCAATCTGGTGTATAAATGCTCATGTAAAATGTAATTATTTAAAAACATGTCCTGTTAGTAAAATCGAAATACAAATTTAAAGGATTTTGGTATCCAGTACATTATTTGTACAATACTTAAATTTAGTTTGAATAAATACTTTTGTTTGAAAGTTATAGCCCACGTCGGACAAACGTATATGTCGCGGGGACATATACGGCCGAATAAATCACAAGGCTGTGTTTTATGGGCCTTATTACGTTCCCTGCCAATTTTTGGAAGTAAATGGCCTGGACCTAATATGTCACACCATTTTACATTTTACTTCAGTAAACTTTACAATTATAATTTCGTCGTTTTAACCTACCTTACAATCAAACGTAAATAAACCGATCATCACCACCACCACCAAAACAACAACAAAACATCTTATGTTCATCAAATTTGAGTCAAAAACTGTTGTCTTAAATATTTGTTGGACATTTTATATTTTTATTTTGATAAAAATTTTCGATAATGTATGTCCCCACCCTGAGGGAGAGGGGGATTGAAAACGTTTTACTGTCCCGTGCGCCTGTTGCCGAGTACGTGCGTCTGTCCCGTTCCCGATGCTCCATAAATACTTTAGTTAGGGGTCATGAATTTTGAATTACCAGTATTTGAACTTAAGGGCATGGTCATGGGCACTTGTAAGTTTTATCTTACGCGCCACAAAAACGGTGACTTTGACATGTACTTTTTAACAATGACTTTATTTACCATAAATAAATTAAGTATTTTACGCCGTGACTTAGATATAAGCAAAATCAAAACTTGTGTGTGTTAATCACGAAAAAATGATTTTTGAACACTTTCATAAATAATTTTTCTTCAGGCTGCAAACCAGATGTAATAATTTAAAAGGTCGGTACACACTAGAGGAGATAGTTTATGAATGGGTGTTCTGTTCACTCCACATTTATAACTTGCCCCCCCTAAACTTTGTACTATGCTAAAACCATCATGGTCTATGCATTCGAAATGGACGACTGAACGCGTTGAAGTTCAAACAAACTGTTTGACAGACTTAAACATGCATTCTACGTTTGCTTTTTGCATGGTTGCAGCATTTTTGCCATTCAAGCTCTAGGAAGCTGTGATTCTTTCTTGATGAATCACAAAGTATGGTTGATACAGTGATAAGAGGTAGTGGTGACCTAATGGCTAAGATGTTTGCCTCTCAATTCCAGGATTGTGGGTTCGAGTCAAACTCGGGTCACGACTATGTTTCCTCATTTGATACCAGTACTGGCTTGTTCCAGGAAGCGGACTCTAAAGTGATTAATATAAGTTGAAAGAACGTGTTTCGCAATCGAGCATAAATAAATATGTTGAAACTAATAGCTTGTAGATTTTTACAATATATATTTTAGTGCAAGACCCTTGTTTGAAAAAAGGAGAAAAAAAGAAAAAATATTTTACAATAAACAATCTTATCATAATAATTATGGTATTAAAATATAAAATGTATTTTGCAGATACAATTATTCATAATAAAAGTTGAACACTTTATATTTCAAAAGTAATTTAGTAAAATAGTTCAAATCTCGCACGAGATTCCGAGAAAATCGGGATTCGCTTATATTTGGAAGCTATGTATACTGTAGTGGCGCAAGCCGAGTCTGATATAGGTTTAGAAGCAGTGTAGGATTCAAATTCGCAATAGAATGAGTATTATTCTCAACAATGTATGACTTCTTTATTTCACACCACCATTTTTGACATTTTGACAGAACTTTGTTACTTCAATTACAATAAGGATATGATATAGATTTTGGACTCACAAAAAATTGAAAAACAGGCTATATGGTGCATGATATTGATTTCATATGAATCTTTTGGACTCTATTATTGGCATCGAGGCTTAATTGATAAGATTGGATTCTATTGGAACATCACATGGTGCAAATACTGAAAGTGCATTGGTTATATTTTATATGGTTTGAAATAAAGTGAGATTTACGCCAAATTATCGCTATAAATAAGTATACATAAAGTACCATTATGCGGTTCTGTCAATCTTAGTAAATGAGTGTACTCGAATCTTATTTGAATTCTTCTCTCTTAATTACTGATTAAATAATAATAATAATTATAATAATAATAATAATAATAATAATAATAATAATTTTAACAAAAACAATTATAATTTAGATTTAATCAATTTATTCATTAGTCTTTTAACAGTAACAAAACAATTATAACCGGAGTTCAGCCGTTGCAGCTGAATCTCTAATCTCAAAAATTCTCGCTCGTTATCGTAATCCACGTGATTTCAGTCCAGGTGATCCCTGCAGTTTGTTTAATCTTATTATATGTCTCTTATTTATATGTCTCTTATTTAACGTCCTTCGAAGAATTCCGCAAGTAACATACACATGTACGGATTTTTTGCAAGATAAATTGCATTTGTTTTAAATGGCGAATTGTATACTGATCTCGAACATGACCATATTAATCCTGTATAAGTGCAAGTAGCTTTTCCTTCCCTACAGGAAGTATTCAAATAGTTACACTAAATATTAAGTATTCACAACAAGTAATACTGTCTTATTGGTTCCACCATTTTCTCCCTCGGCGTGACACGTGTAATTGCCCATGTCGTGCACTGAAATCCTATGTTGCTTTATACGGAGCTCAAGAAAGCGCACTGGAAAATTATCATTTTCTTCTTCTTCTAAAACCTTAAAGAAAAGTAAAGTACAATACACTTAAAGCTACATGCTTCAAATCTTTACATAAAAATGTATAAATGAGCCGCGTCACGACAAAACCAACATAATGGGTTTGCGACCAGCATGGATCCAGACCAGCCTGCATATACGCGCAGTCTGATCAAGATCCATTCTGTTCGCTATTGGTTTCTCTACTTGTTATAAAGTTTGTAAGCGAACAGCATGGACCCTGATCAGACTGCATGAATGCGCAGGATGGTCTGGATCCATGCTTGTCGCAAACCCATGATGTTGGTTTTGTCGTGACGAGGCTCAAATATGTAAAATATTCAACATTGCATGTGACGGTCTTCATTTTAATTAAATTTACTATTAAATCGCCGTTGGTCCACACAATTACGTAGAAATAGAATACGTGTTCACTATTTTCACAAATTTCATATTTTTGAAAATAATCTGTGCAATAGGCTAGCTCATATCCATTTTAAGTACTTTTCAATTTTTTTAAAAACAGATAAACAAGGCTGTGCTTATAGGCACATAACGTATAAATTTGCGGGTAAGATATAAAAAGCAAAGAGTTAAAAATTGCAAATCAATTTTATTTATTTTAATGAACTCAATGAGAGTAAAATAAAAACAAAAGACCAAATAACTCTTCCAATAACTCTTATAATATATAACTTCTCTATTCTAATTCAAACTACATATCCAGTCATGTTCTCCGTACGTTGACAACGTCATTCGGACCATACCAGAAAAAAGGACAAACTTTCATTCTGCCGAATCGTATTTGCCGATTAATGGCATCATGAAATAAAGCAACATTAAATTTTGTAAAGGTATGTAAACAATGTACTAATCGCTACTATACCTCATATTTCCAATCTGTTGTAATTCTCTGGCCCTTACTGTTTATCCAAAAAGCCTCTTTCATTGGGGATGCTTGAATAGCACAGCCCATTGTCACCGCTTCACTAGGTGCGACATGTATCACAGACTCCATTACACTTACTTCCGGTAAAACTAAAATTAGTATTACATGAAATTAAAATTGTTCTTGCGGCTGCAATCAAATATTACTTTAACGCAAAATACCACAAAGTGGAGACATTCAAGTGCCTTATATGACATCTGTGTATATTTTGTATCAGAATATATCGTAGGTCAAAATATTAGTTTTTCATAGTATAAATATAAGTAAATAAAAGTGCAAATCTGAGGTTTGAATAGTAAATATTTTTGGGTTAATAGTGGTACAAATATTGGTTAATTAACGTACAAAATATGAATTTATTGGTTTGTCAAAGTACATATATATGAGTTTATCAAAGTACAAATATGGGTTAATTATAGTACATCTATGATTTATCATAGCACAAATATGATTTTATCATAGTACAAATATAATATTATCATAGCACACAAACAATATTATCATTGCACAAATATGATTTCATCATTGCACAAATATGATTTCATCATAGTACACATATAATTTTATCATAGCACACGTGCAATTTTTACATAACACAAATATGAGTTTATCATAGTACAAATATGACTTTATCATAGGACGAATATAATTTTATCATAGCACATGTGCAATTTTATCATAACACAAATATGATTTTATCATAGTACAAATATGACTTTATCATAGTACAAATATAATATTATCATAGCACACAAACAATTTTATCATTGCACAAATATGATTTCATCATTGCACAAATATGATTTCATCATAGTACAAATATAATTTTATCATAGCACACGTGCAATTTTATCATAACACAAATATGATTTTATCATAGTACAAATATGACTTTATCATAGGACGAATATAATTTTATCATAGCACATGTACAATTTTATCATAGCACAAATATGATTTTATCGATATCATAGCACACGTATGATTTTATCATACCACAAATATGATTGAATTATAGTATAAATATGATTTTATCAAAGCACACATATGATTTTGTCATAGTACAAATATGATTCTATCATAGCAAAAAATTTTTTTATTATTGTTTAAATATGAGTGTATCATACATGTAGTACAAATATTGGTTTATCATAGTACACATATAGGTTTATCATAGGACAACTATGGGGTTTATATTAGTATAAATATGGGTTTCTTTTGGGACAAATGGGTTTTATTATAGTAAAAATATGGGTTTCTTTTAGGACAAATGGTGTTTTATTATAGTATAAATATGGGTTACCATAGTACAAAATATGGGTTTACCATAGTACATATATGGGTTTATCATAGTACATATATGGGTTTATCATAGTACATATATGGGTTTATCATAGTACATATATGGGTTTATCATAGTACATATATGAGTTAATAATAGTTCAAGTATGAGTTAGTTTATCATACTAAAATATTTGTCTATACCACAACAAGTATGTTATATAACATATAAAAATATTTCATATAACATATAAAAATAATTTTAAATAAATCATGTTTGTGAAAAGAGGTTAGCATTCAAAAGCCCATTTGGAAATATAAATAAATTAAATGAAAATTTCAGAACTACACAACTGTACATTTTTATTCCTTTTGGTTTTTAAGTATGTTTCACAAGCAGGTTTTTTAGTATGTTTCACAAGCAGGTTTTTAGTATGTTTCACAAGCAATGATTCAACTGCAAGTTCTACTGACAACAAAACATATTGATTTGAAATATGTTGAACACTTTCACTTCTGTGAGAAAGATTCAAAGTTTTAATTTTATTTCTTTGTATAATAATAATGCTTTTTAATTCTTATTTTGTACCTTGAGTGATAACAGAGTAAAATCAAACTTGTGCTAACAAAGAGAAAAACAAAACTTGTACATATAATAAAGGAAATAATTCAAACTTCAGCTAAAAGAGAAAACTCAAACATTTCTTTAAAGAGATATTAAAAGAGATAATTCAAACTTACACTGAACAGTGAGTTGTATAGATTTTTCCTTGAATCCGTGATCGTTTGTTGCTTTACAAGTGTAATTATCACTGGCATATCTTGGAACGTTCCGAATTATCAACTTAGGTCCCTTGATACCTTCAATAACTGTCAATATAGAACACAATATATTTGATAAAATTTACTGACCAGTACATGCAACATATAAAATCAACATTTTCTCTTCAATTAATGTTGTAAAGTCTAAATGGTCAGATAAAAGCAACAATATTAATAATGTCTTTTGTAGTTAGTGGAACATTTAACGAGTTTATTATTATTATCAATGGTCATATATCTGCGTTTTCCAATGGGTAATAGATGGTTCATTGTTCTAAATTTACTTAAATTTTGCCTGTGTCAAATGGAAGTACATTTAAATATTTTCCAAAACAATGACTATATTTTTATGTACGATAAACTAAGCACTTAGAAGATGTATCAATAGAACTATGCTATTTTTGTAAATATTTTGATAATGTAGTCTAAGCTTCACAATACGTTTAAAGTGATTAATATCATTACTTTCTGTTGTTAAAAATATTCTGACATTAAAGCTTTTACAAATATTATCCGCTATTTTAACTTACATTTTCTGTGTCGAACCTCGATGCCATACTATATCCGGTTCCCGGTAAACCCAGAAAAAAATACATTTTAATCAACTAATGAATGTTCACGGATAATAACATGAGCTGGCGACGATTGATCCTCTTCTATTGTCGGTGTGTCTGTAAAGTTAATAAAACTTGAGTTTACCCACACTTTGTTCTTTTTCATACGTTTACATACAGTAATGATTTTTTTCTTTTGATTAACTAAAAAAAACTTAATTAGTGTCTAAAATAGAGCTAGTTAAGTTATAGAAATGAAACGGGGCGTCCGTGGCCGAGTGCTTTAAGGTCGTTGACTACAAACCACTTGTCTCACAACGTACTGGGTTTCAATACAACTTGAATTTCTTTTTAATTAAAACATGGACGTTGAACATATGTTACTCGTTATTTACACGATAGAAGAACATATAATTATGTTGTTTAATACTTAAAATATTTAAGTTTCCAATTTGCTACGCTGAAAAATAAATGAAAATTCAACCTAAATCAAAATCTGAAACAAGTAAGAACAGTTTAGATGTAAGTGAAACTTTCGAAATAATCTTTATAACTAAAATACAACAAAACTGTGAAGGTAAATGTTAAAACTTATACATTATGTATATATTTCAAGCGAACCTGAAGTGTCTTATTTTTCATGTGCTGTTACTAGATCTATAGTACAGCATATATACATGTATAGGATTGTGACATTAGATATCTTAAAGACGGTTTACATAGAAACTAAGTGGTCGTTTTATTATAAGGGTGTGAAAAAAAAACCCATAAAAACAGTCGAACATCTTGGTTATTACCAAAATAACTTATCCAAGAGCAGAGATTTGTGATTGAAAAAGGACGTAATAAATTACATACTCGCAGATACAAAGGTAAGTGATGTGATAAATAGAATTATCATGCACGATTTTCACGTACGTTCTAGGGCAACTGTGACCTCTGACAAAATGGTCCCCATTCGTTGTTCTGCACTTGTAAGTATCCGCAAATCGTCTGGTCAGTTTCAGTATATTAAGTTCAAACTCGCCAAAAAGCCAGGTTTTCTACCTTCATTTGTTTATTGTACCTCACATTTTGTATCCACGCGAAAGCATTTCGTGTCTACCATTAAAACCATCGTACCTTAAATATGTTTTTATATCGGTAAGTCATCTGGAGACGAAAGGCTTCTTTTCTTTTCAGAAATATATTTAACAACATATATAATATATATTTTAATCATATAATTTGAATGTACATATTTTGCTATAGACCTTTTTACAATACGATTTTCCATAGCAACGAATGTTGCATTTCGCGCATGCGCATTCTGCGTAGGGCAAAACGCAATAACGGTGTCTACAGTCTATCATTCTTTAAGGCTTTAATAAATGCAATTTCATGTTATGTCACCCAAAAACATTAATTTGGGGATGACTAAAGGCGGTAAGTACTGAAAACGTGAATTTATTTTTAAACAGATCTACGAAAATGTGCGGGAGTAATAATTCAATGGTCAAAAAGGGCACACACATGTCGTTTGTTTAAGGTATCATTAGACGACTTTTTCGTCAGTAATTTAAATTGAAACAGCAGGGTGTTATAGATAAAACTTTATTACCCTTGTATTACATAATTTTACCCCTGTATTACATAATATTACACAATTTGTATTGTACACTTCCTTAGAATAACTGGATTGGTCAGGCGGCAAGTGTCAAACAGATTGGCACGCGAACGGTTGTTCATTCAACCAGGACTTTTAAATACCATGATATAGTTAATCAGTTACGCTTATTAAAATGATAAATTATGTAACTTTTGAATATACCTATCAATGTTTATGGATTTTGAGAAGGGAAAAATTGTGTGACATGCATTATTAAAAATATCATGTATTACGAAGAAGCGGATAAAATGTGTGTTATATCTCTTGCAAACAACCCATCTTAATTCTCTAGATTTGAGAGAAAAAAATAATTATTTAAAATCTATTTATGTGACTTAATTTTTTTCTGTTTGCATCACAGGCAAGTCGGATAAAGGATAATATAATCAGGTATATTGAACATTATCACTTGTTCTGGTAATTTTCAGAATTAAAATTAATCTCGATTTCATGTTTTAAAATTTCTTTTGTTTTTATATGAACTATTTTCACAGCAAATAAGTTGACTTTTCATTTGCTAATAGATACATTTCCACATCTTCTTTAAAAAAAAATGATCTCAGTGTCAGTCCGTGATCGTAAATTCTTAACCAAGTATCTTTTCCATGCCTTTTTATGACATTCTTCGCCACAAAGCTATAAGTCATCTTTTCTATATTTTGTTAAAAGCTATTTCATATAATTTTCTACCGTATACCCTTGAAACTAACTCGATATCGTCTATGAACTTCTACTATATTTCTATGTAGGGCGAAGCATTTTCTGCCCTACGCAGATTGCGCATGCGCGAGAAAATTCTAATTCCGGTCGATTTTTCATAGCAACGGACCGCGTCGTTAAAAGGTCTATATTTACTGCATGGATAACATACATTAATTTGAACCAAATGTAAGAAAATGGTCTTAAAATTTTCTTTTTAAGTTTATTATGCTATACCCAAGTAACCAGTAATGACCAAGATTTGTCGACACTTCCGTGCCGTCTGTTCATGGTCTGCACTTTTTGCTATTAAATCAGTTTATATTTTTAATTATTCTCTAAAAATGGAAAATTCAAAGATGGGCAAGTCCAATTAAAATATTCAGCTTGAAAAGGAGTAATACAAATGAATCGCTCTTTAAACACAGATATTTTTTCAATTATGACTGCAATTACGATATTAAGTAAATTAAGTTATTGTTTCTATAACAGACAAAGGAAAGATTTTACTACCTATAATCTATTGAAGAGTGTTAATATGCCAATTAACGCTTTTTTAAAAATTGCATCAATTTGTCTCATGATACTGATGGGGACAATCAACTCTAAAATTGAAACTGACGACGTCATTCATAAAGGAAAATGATAATATTAATAACCATTCACCATCACTATCATGACCATTGCCAATCACCATCACCACCACCACCACCATCATCATCATCATCATCATCATTAATTCAATATAATATGTGAAGAATTTTAAGAGATGATTTAAATTTATTGTTTAATAAAAATAATAAAGAATGTGAAACACACAAAATAAAGTGGGCCAGGTTTCAGTAAATTTATTTAAGACCTACGTTTCGGCTTTTCAAATAGCCTTCATCAGGGTTAATTTGTTGTTGTACGCAGAAATGATAGAAACGCTGAAAACAGAACATGAAATACATTGACTTACTTCCACATTACTATTTGGGTACGACGGGGTCAGTCTGCACGGTAGTTTGCACGAGAAATCAAGCACACAAGACTTTGTAATTCCCTTGGACATATCACTAAGTATCACTTCCGTACAAACTACAAATTATAGAGAAAAAAGAATGCAAAAATAGGAATGAGTTCGAAGAAAAATAACTTAGTAACTTAACTAATTTAGTATTATAAATAATCATATTAGATTAGATTTCTCGGTCATTTTGGAGACACAATCAAACTGAAATGTTAAGTACAGTAATTCCAGACATCACACACCAATAGTTTTCCCAGATATAACAAAAGACTAATAGATTTTTTCGAATTATATAGTTTTTCCCAGATATCACAGAACTCTTGAATTGTTCTAGCATTTGAATTTTTCCAGATATCACATAACACTCATATTGTTCTTCAACTCAAGTTTTCCAAGCCATCACAAAACACCCAGTTTCTTCAAGGTGTATAGTTTTTCCATATATCACAAAAGTCTTGAATTGATAATAGCATTTATAGTTTTCCTATATCATTACGTTATACACTAACTTTTCTTGAAGTATGGTATTCCGAAATACATCACATAACACTCGTAGATTTGTTAAGTTCAGTTTTCCCATATTCTTAAATTGTTCTAATTTTATAGTTTTTTCAAGACACCTCTTTACACTCTTCATTTATTTCTAAATCACACAACACTCTAGAAATAGGCCTAGAAGTATTCCAGATATCACATAATACTTTAAAAATTTTTTTTTTTTTTTTTTTTTTTTTTTTTTTTTTTTTTTTTTTTTTTGGAACCACGTTTAAGGCCCGTTTATTTAAGAAAAAAATAATACAATACAAGTAAACAAACCATGATAACTTTAGCATTTTCATTGACATGTAGATAATTAAAGAAAAAAAAATTATTTTGTTATGTTTTTAGTTAGAATATATAAGACATTTTAAAAAGTTAAGAGGTTCATTCATTTATCCAATTACACAAGAAAAGGGGCAAAAGGTTGAAAAGTAAATAAAAAGTAAAAAGTAAATAAACTGCTTTAGTAGCATTTTTTTCTTCATGTACTATTTAGAAATCAAACAATTCAATTAGATTTATCCAGCAATTTTCAAATTCTTCTAGTGTATCATTTTGTAACGCAACAAATCTTTCAATTTTTAATCTGTTTAAAAATTTTCTTTTGAAGATACTTATATCTGGAGTTTGTTTTTTTAATTTACTGGTGTAAATGTAATATTTTGAAAAGAGAAAAATATACGATGTTTTCTTATCTTTAGCATGAAAGAAAGATCGTGAAATTATCATACGTAACATTTATTGCTATTTCATTAAGCCATTTGAATAAATTATTCCAGAATATTTGTACTGTTTGGCAGTCCCAAAAATTTTT